>NW_027366274.1:0-76521 GCF_046119375.1 Phyllobates terribilis
AACATTTCTGGTATATGAAAAACATGTTTTTCAATGGCAAAAATCAATGAATATTGTAAATGCACAAACAGTAATATCTCCACATTGCACGGTGCAATTCTGAAATTTTTAGCTTTTTCCTGTTAATCCTAGCATGATAAAGATTCAAAGAGAGTGAGATGCCAGCTCCTTTCATTCAGTCAGTAGCTTCAAACATTTCTGGTATATGAAAAACATGTTTTTCAATGGCAAAAATCAATGAATATTGTAAATGCACAAACAGTAATATCTCCACATTGCAAGGTGCAATTCTGAAATTTTTTGCTTTTTCCTGTTAATCCTAGCATGATAAAGAAGATTCAAAGAGAGTGAGATGCCAGCTCCTTTCATTCAGTCAGTAGCTTCAAACATTTCTGGTATATGAAAAACATGTTTTTCAATGGCAAAAATCAATGAATATTGTAAATGCACAAACAGTAATATCTCCACATTGCACGGTGCAATTCTGAAATTTTTAGCTTTTTCCTGTTAATCCTAGCATGATAAAGAAGATTCAAAGAGAGTGAGATGCCAGCTCCTTTCATTCAGTCAGTAGCTTCAAACATTTCTGGACGTTTTTCAATGGCAAAAATCAATGAATATTGTAAATGCACAAACAGTAATATCTCCACATTGCAAGGTGCAATTCTGAAATTTTTTGCTTTTTCCTGTTAATCCTAGCATGATAAAGAAGATTCAAAGAGAGTGAGATGCCAGCTCCTTTCATTCAGTCAGTAGCTTCAAACATTTCTGGTATATGAAAAACATGTTTTTCAATGGCAAAAATCAATGAATATTGTAAATGCACAAACAGTAATATCTCCACATTGCAAGGTGCAATTCTGAAATTTTTTGCTTTTTCCTGCTAATCCTAGCATGATAAAGAAGATTCAAAGAGAGTGAGATGCCAGCTCCTTTCATTCAGTCAGTAGCTTCAAACATTTCTGGTATATGAAAAACATGTTTTTCAATGGCAAAAATCAATGAATATTGTAAATGCACAAACAGTAATATCTCCACATTGCAAGGTGCAATTCTGAAATTTTTTGCTTTTTCCTGCTAATCCTAGCATGATAAAGAAGATTCAAAGAGAGTGAGATGCCAGCTCCTTTCATTCAGTCAGTAGCTTCAAACATTTCTGGTATATGAAAAACATGTTTTTCAATGGCAAAAATCAATGAATATTGTAAATGCACAAACAGTAATATCTCCACATTGCAAGGTGCAATTCTGAAATTTTTTGCTTTTTCCTGCTAATCCTAGAATGATAAAGAAGATTCAAAGAGAGTGAGATGCCAGCTCCTTTCATTCAGTCAGTAGCTTCAAACATTTCTGGTATATGAAAAACATGTTTTTCAATGGCAAAAATCAATGAATATTGTAAATGCACAAACAGTAATATCTCCACATTGCACGGTGCAATTCTGAAATTTTTAGCTTTTTCCTGTTAATCCTAGCATGATAAAGAAGAATCAAAGAGAGTGAGATGCCAGCTCCTTTCATTCAGTCAGTAGCTTCAAACATTTCTGGTATATGAAAAACATGTTTTTCAATGGCAAAAATCAATGAATATTGTAAATGCACAAACAGTAATATCTCCACATTGCAAGGTGCAATTCTGAAATTTTTTGCTTTTTCCTGTTAATCCTAGCATGATAAAGAAGATTCAAAGAGAGTGAGATGCCAGCTCCTTTCATTCAGTCAGAGCTTCAAACATTTCTGGTATATGAAAAACATGTTTTTCAATGGCAAAAATCAATGAATATTGTAAATGCACAAACAGTAATATCTCCACATTGCAAGGTGCAATTCTGAAATTTTTTGCTTTTTCCTGCTAATCCTAGCATGATAAAGAAGATTCAAAGAGAGTGAGATGCCAGCTCCTTTCATTCAGTCAGTAGCTTCAAACATTTCTGGTATATGAAAAACATGTTTTTCAATGGCAAAAATCAATGAATATTGTAAATGCACAAACAGTAATATCTCCACATTGCACGGTGCAATTCTGAAATTTTTAGCTTTTTCCTGTTAATCCTAGCATGATAAAGAAGATTCAAAGAGAGTGAGATGCCAGCTCCTTTCATTCAGTCAGTAGCTTCAAACATTTCTGGACGTTTTTCAATGGCAAAAATCAATGAATATTGTAAATGCACAAACAGTAATATCTCCACATTGCAAGGTGCAATTCTGAAATTTTTTGCTTTTTCCTGTTAATCCTAGCATGATAAAGAAGATTCAAAGAGAGTGAGATGCCAGCTCCTTTCATTCAGTCAGTAGCTTCAAACATTTCTGGTATATGAAAAACATGTTTTTCAATGGCAAAAATCAATGAATATTGTAAATGCAGAAACAGTAATATCTCCACATTGCAAGGTGCAATTCTGAAATTTTTTGCTTTTTCCTGTTAATCCTAGCATGATAAAGAAGATTCAAAGAGAGTGAGATGCCAGCTCCTTTCATTCAGTCAGTAGCTTCAAACATTTCTGGTATATGAAAAACATGTTTTTCAATGGCAAAAATCAATGAATATTGTAAATGCACAAACAGTAATATCTCCACATTGCACGGTGCAATTCTGAAATTTTTAGCTTTTTCCTGTTAATCCTAACATGATAAAGAAGATTCAAAGAGAGTGAGATGCCAGCTCCTTTCATTCAGTCAGTAGCTTCAAACATTTCTGGTATATGAAAAACATGTTTTTCAATGGCAAAAATCAATGAATATTGTAAATGCACAAACAGTAATATCTCCACATTGCAAGGTGCAATTCTGAAATTTTTTGCTTTTTCCTGCTAATCCTAGAATGATAAAGATTCAAAGAGAGTGAGATGCCAGCTCCTTTCATTCAGTCAGTAGCTTCAAACATTTCTGGTATATGAAAAACATGTTTTTCAATGGCAAAAATCAATGAATATTGTAAATGCACAAACAGTAATATCTCCACATTGCACGGTGCAATTCTGAAATTTTTAGCTTTTTCCTGTTAATCCTAGCATGATAAAGAAGAATCAAAGAGAGTGAGATGCCAGCTCCTTTCATTCAGTCAGTAGCTTCAAACATTTCTGGTATATGAAAAACATGTTTTTCAATGGCAAAAATCAATGAATATTGTAAATGCACAAACAGTAATATCTCCACATTGCAAGGTGCAATTCTGAAATTTTTTGCTTTTTCCTGTTAATCCTAGCATGATAAAGAAGATTCAAAGAGAGTGAGATGCCAGCTCCTTTCATTCAGTCAGTAGCTTCAAACATTTCTGGTATATGAAAAACATGTTTTTCAATGGCAAAAATCAATGAATATTGTAAATGCACAAACAGTAATATCTCCACATTGCAAGGTGCAATTCTGAAATTTTTTGCTTTTTCCTGCTAATCCTAGCATGATAAAGAAGATTCAAAGAGAGTGAGATGCCAGCTCCTTTCATTCAGTCAGTAGCTTCAAACATTTCTGGTATATGAAAAACATGTTTTTCAATGGCAAAAATCAATGAATATTGTAAATGCACAAACAGTAATATCTCCACATTGCACGGTGCAATTCTGAAATTTTTAGCTTTTTCCTGTTAATCCTAGCATGATAAAGAAGATTCAAAGAGAGTGAGATGCCAGCTCCTTTCATTCAGTCAGTAGCTTCAAACATTTCTGGACGTTTTTCAATGGCAAAAATCAATGAATATTGTAAATGCACAAACAGTAATATCTCCACATTGCAAGGTGCAATTCTGAAATTTTTTGCTTTTTCCTGTTAATCCTAGCATGATAAAGAAGATTCAAAGAGAGTGAGATGCCAGCTCCTTTCATTCAGTCAGTAGCTTCAAACATTTCTGGTATATGAAAAACATGTTTTTCAATGGCAAAAATCAATGAATATTGTAAATGCAGAAACAGTAATATCTCCACATTGCAAGGTGCAATTCTGAAATTTTTTGCTTTTTCCTGTTAATCCTAGCATGATAAAGAAGATTCAAAGAGAGTGAGATGCCAGCTCCTTCATTCAGTCAGTAGCTTCAAACATTTCTGGTATATGAAAAACATGTTTTTCAATGGCAAAAATCAATGAATATTGTAAATGCACAAACAGTAATATCTCCACATTGCACGGTGCAATTCTGAAATTTTTAGCTTTTTCCTGTTAATCCTAGCATGATAAAGAAGATTCAAAGAGAGTGAGATGCCAGCTCCTTTCATTCAGTCAGTAGCTTCAAACATTTCTGGTATATGAAAAACGTTTTTCAATGGCAAAAATCAATGAATATTGTAAATGCACAAACAGTAATATCTCCACATTGCAAGGTGCAATTCTGAAATTTTTTGCTTTTTCCTGCTAATCCTAGAATGATAAAGAAGATTCAAAGAGAGTGAGATGCCAGCTCCTTTCATTCAGTCAGTAGCTTCAAACATTTCTGGTATATGAAAAACATGTTTTTCAATGGCAAAAATCAATGAATATTGTAAATGCACAAACAGTAATATCTCCACATTGCACGGTGCAATTCTGAAATTTTTAGCTTTTTCCTGTTAATCCTAGCATGATAAAGAAGATTCAAAGAGAGTGAGATGCCAGCTCCTTTCATTCAGTCAGTAGCTTCAAACATTTCTGGACGTTTTTCAATGGCAAAAATCAATGAATATTGTAAATGCACAAACAGTAATATCTCCACATTGCAAGGTGCAATTCTGAAATTTTTTGCTTTTTCCTGTTAATCCTAGCATGATAAAGAAGATTCAAAGAGAGTGAGATGCCAGCTCCTTTCATTCAGTCAGTAGCTTCAAACATTTCTGGTATATGAAAAACATGTTTTTCAATGGCAAAAATCAATGAATATTGTAAATGCACAAACAGTAATATCTCCACATTGCAAGGTGCAATTCTGAAATTTTTTGCTTTTTCCTGCTAATCCTAGCATGATAAAGAAGATTCAAAGAGAGTGAGATGCCAGCTCCTTTCATTCAGTCAGTAGCTTCAAACATTTCTGGTATATGAAAAACATGTTTTTCAATGGCAAAAATCAATGAATATTGTAAATGCACAAACAGTAATATCTCCACATTGCAAGGTGCAATTCTGAAATTTTTTGCTTTTTCCTGCTAATCCTAGCATGATAAAGAAGATTCAAAGAGAGTGAGATGCCAGCTCCTTTCATTCAGTCAGTAGCTTCAAACATTTCTGGTATATGAAAAACATGTTTTTCAATGGCAAAAATCAATGAATATTGTAAATGCACAAACAGTAATATCTCCACATTGCAAGGTGCAATTCTGAAATTTTTTGCTTTTTCCTGCTAATCCTAGAATGATAAAGAAGATTCAAAGAGAGTGAGATGCCAGCTCCTTTCATTCAGTCAGTAGCTTCAAACATTTCTGGTATATGAAAAACATGTTTTTCAATGGCAAAAATCAATGAATATTGTAAATGCACAAACAGTAATATCTCCACATTGCACGGTGCAATTCTGAAATTTTTAGCTTTTTCCTGTTAATCCTAGCATGATAAAGAAGATTCAAAGAGAGTGAGATGCCAGCTCCTTTCATTCAGTCAGTAGCTTCAAACATTTCTGGTATATGAAAAACATGTTTTTCAATGGCAAAAATCAATGAATATTGTAAATGCACAAACAGTAATATCTCCACATTGCAAGGTGCAATTCTGAAATTTTTTGCTTTTTCCTGTTAATCCTAGCATGATAAAGAAGATTCAAAGAGAGTGAGATGCCAGCTCCTTTCATTCAGTCAGTAGCTTCAAACATTTCTGGTATATGAAAAACATGTTTTTCAATGGCAAAAATCAATGAATATTGTAAATGCACAAACAGTAATATCTCCACATTGCAAGGTGCAATTCTGAAATTTTTTGCTTTTTCCTGCTAATCCTAGCATGATAAAGAAGATTCAAAGAGAGTGAGATGCCAGCTCCTTTCATTCAGTCAGTAGCTTCAAACATTTCTGGTATATGAAAAACATGTTTTTCAATGGCAAAAATCAATGAATTTTGTAAATGCACAAACAGTAATATCTCCACATTGCACGGTGCAATTCTGAAATTTTTAGCTTTTTCCTGTTAATCCTAGCATGATAAAGAAGATTCAAAGAGAGTGAGATGCCAGCTCCTTTCATTCAGTCAGTAGCTTCAAACATTTCTGGAGACGTTTTTCAATGGCAAAAATCAATGAATATTGTAAATGCACAAACAGTAATATCTCCACATTGCAATGTGCAATTCTGAAATTTTTTGCTTTTTCCTGTTAATCCTAGCATGATAAAGAAGATTCAAAGAGAGTGAGATGCCAGCTCCTTTCATTCAGTCAGTAGCTTCAAACATTTCTGGTATATGAAAAACATGTTTTTCAATGGCAAAAATCAATGAATATTGTAAATGCACAAACAGTAATATCTCCACATTGCAAGGTGCAATTCTGAAATTTTTTGCTTTTTCCTGTTAATCCTAGCATGATAAAGAAGATTCAAAGAGAGTGAGATGCCAGCTCCTTTCATTCAGTCAGTAGCTTCAAACATTTCTGGTATATGAAAAACATGTTTTTCAATGGCAAAAATCAATGAATATTGTAAATGCACAAACAGTAATATCTCCACATTGCAAGGTGCAATTCTGAAATTTTTTGCTTTTTCCTGCTAATCCTAGCATGATAAAGAAGATTCAAAGAGAGTGAGATGCCAGCTCCTTTCATTCAGTCAGTAGCTTCAAACATTTCTGGTATATGAAAAACATGTTTTTCAATGGCAAAAATCAATGAATATTGTAAATGCACAAACAGTAATATCTCCACATTGCACGGTGCAATTCTGAAATTTTTAGCTTTTTCCTGTTAATCCTAGCATGATAAAGAAGATTCAAAGAGAGTGAGATGCCAGCTCCTTTCATTCAGTCAGTAGCTTCAAACATTTCTGGTATATGAAAAACATGTTTTTCAATGGCAAAAATCAATGAATATTGTAAATGCACAAACAGTAATATCTCCACATTGCAAGGTGCAATTCTGAAATTGTTTGCTTTTTCCTGCTAATCCTAGCATGATAAAGAAGATTCAAAGAGAGTGAGATGCCAGCTCCTTTCATTCAGTCAGTAGCTTCAAACATTTCTGGTATATGAAAAACATGTTTTTCAATGGCAAAAATCAATGAATATTGTAAATGCACAAACAGTAATATCTCCACATTGCACGGTGCAATTCTGAAATTTTTAGCTTTTTCCTGTTAATCCTAGCATGATAAAGAAGATTCAAAGAGAGTGAGATGCCAGCTCCTTTCATTCAGTCAGTAGCTTCAAACATTTCTGGACGTTTTTCAATGGCAAAAATTAATGAATATTGTAAATGCACAAACAGTAATATCTCCACATTGCAAGGTGCAATTCTGAAATTTTTTGCTTTTTCCTGCTAATCCTAGCATGATAAAGAAGATTCAAAGAGAGTGAGATGCCAGCTCCTTTCATTCAGTCAGTAGCTTCAAACATTTCTGGTATATGAAAAACATGTTTTTCAATGGCAAAAATCAATGAATATTGTAAATGCACAAACAGTAATATCTCCACATTGCAAGGTGCAATTCTGAAATTTTTTGCTTTTTCCTGTTAATCCTAGCATGATAAAGAAGATTCAAAGAGAGTGAGATGCCAGCTCCTTTCATTCAGTCAGTAGCTTCAAACATTTCTGGTATATGAAAAACATGTTTTTCAATGGCAAAAATCAATGAATATTGTAAATGCACAAACAGTAATATCTCCACATTGCACGGTGCAATTCTGAAATTTTTAGCTTTTTCCTGTTAATCCTAGCATGATAAAGAAGATTCAAAGAGAGTGAGATGCCAGCTCCTTTCATTCAGTCAGTAGCTTCAAACATTTCTGGTATATGAAAAACATGTTTTTCAATGGCAAAAATCAATGAATATTGTAAATGCACAAACAGTAATATCTCCACATTGCAAGGTGCAATTCTGAAATTTTTTGCTTTTTCCTGCTAATCCTAGAATGATAAAGAAGATTCAAAGAGAGTGAGATGCCCGCTCCTTTCATTCAGTCAGTAGCTTCAAACATTTCTGGTATATGAAAAACATGTTTTTCAATGGCAAAAATCAATGAATATTGTAAATGCACAAACAGTAATATCTCCACATTGCACGGTGCAATTCTGAAATTTTTAGCTTTTTCCTGTTAATCCTAGCATGATAAAGAAGATTCAAAGAGAGTGAGATGCCAGCTCCTTTCATTCAGTCAGTAGCTTCAAACATTTCTGGTATATGAAAAACATGTTTTTCAATGGCAAAAATCAATGAATATTGTAAATGCACAAACAGTAATATCTCCACATTGCACGGTGCAATTCTGAAATTTTTAGCTTTTTCCTGTTAATCCTAGCATGATAAAGAAGATTCAAAGAGAGTGAGATGCCAGCTCCTTTCATTCAGTCAGTAGCTTCAAACATTTCTGGTATATGAAAAACATGTTTTTCAATGGCAAAAATCAATGAATATTGTAAATGCACAAACAGTAATATCTCCACATTGCAAGGTGCAATTCTGAAATTTTTTGCTTTTTCCTGTTAATCCTAGCATGATAAAGAAGATTCAAAGAGAGTGAGATGCCAGCTCCTTTCATTCAGTCAGTAGCTTCAAACATTTCTGGTATATGAAAAACATGTTTTTCAATGGCAAAAATCAATGAATATTGTAAATGCACAAACAGTAATATCTCCACATTGCAAGGTGCAATTCTGAAATTTTTTGCTTTTTCCTGCTAATCCTAGCATGATAAAGAAGATTCAAAGAGAGTGAGATGCCAGCTCCTTTCATTCAGTCAGTAGCTTCAAACATTTCTGGTATATGAAAAACATGTTTTTCAATGGCAAAAATCAATGAATATTGTAAATGCACAAACAGTAATATCTCCACATTGCACGGTGCAATTCTGAAATTTTTAGCTTTTTCCTGTTAATCCTAGCATGATAAAGAAGATTCAAAGAGAGTGAGATGCCAGCTCCTTTCATTCAGTCAGTAGCTTCAAACATTTCTGGACGTTTTTCAATGGCAAAAATCAATGAATATTGTAAATGCACAAACAGTAATATCTCCACATTGCAAAGTGCAATTCTGAAATTTTTTGCTTTTTCCTGTTAATCCTAGCATGATAAAGAAGATTCAAAGAGAGTGAGATGCCAGCTCCTTTCATTCAGTCAGTAGCTTCAAACATTTCTGGTATATGAAAAACATGTTTTTCAATGGCAAAAATCAATGAATATTGTAAATGCACAAACAGTAATATCTCCACATTGCAAGGTGCAATTCTGAAATTTTTTGCTTTTTCCTGCTAATCCTAGCATGATAAAGAAGATTCAAAGAGAGTGAGATGCCAGCTCCTTTCATTCAGTCAGTAGCTTCAAACATTTCTGGTATATGAAAAACATGTTTTTCAATGGCAAAAATCAATGAATATTGTAAATGCACAAACAGTAATATCTCCACATTGCAAGGTGCAATTCTGAAATTTTTTGCTTTTTCCTGCTAATCCTAGCATGATAAAGAAGATTCAAAGAGAGTGAGATGCCAGCTCCTTTCATTCAGTCAGTAGCTTCAAACATTTCTGGTATATGAAAAACATGTTTTTCAATGGCAAAAATCAATGAATATTGTAAATGCACAAACAGTAATATCTCCACATTGCAAGGTGCAATTCTGAAATTTTTTGCTTTTTCCTGTTAATCCTAGCATGATAAAGAAGATTCAAAGAGAGTGAGATGCCAGCTCCTTTCATTCAGTCAGTAGCTTCAAACATTTCTGGTATATGAAAAACATGTTTTTCAATGGCAAAAATCAATGAATATTGTAAATGCACAAACAGTAATATCTCCACATTGCACGGTGCAATTCTGAAATTTTTAGCTTTTTCCTGTTAATCCTAGCATGATAAAGAAGATTCAAAGAGAGTGAGATGCCAGCTCCTTTCATTCAGTCAGTAGCTTCAAACATTTCTGGACGTTTTTCAATGGCAAAAATCAATGAATATTGTAAATGCACAAACAGTAATATCTCCACATTGCAAGGTGCAATTCTGAAATTTTTTGCTTTTTCCTGTTAATCCTAGCATGATAAAGAAGATTCAAAGAGAGTGAGATGCCAGCTCCTTTCATTCAGTCAGTAGCTTCAAACATTTCTGGTATATGAAAAACATGTTTTTCAATGGCAAAAATCAATGAATATTGTAAATGCACAAACAGTAATATCTCCACATTGCAAGGTGCAATTCTGAAATTTTTTGCTTTTTCCTGCTAATCCTAGCATGATAAAGAAGATTCAAAGAGAGTGAGATGCCAGCTCCTTTCATTCAGTCAGTAGCTTCAAACATTTCTGGTATATGAAAAACATGTTTTTCAATGGCAAAAATCAATGAATATTGTAAATGCACAAACAGTAATATCTCCACATTGCAAGGTGCAATTCTGAAATTTTTTGCTTTTTCCTGCTAATCCTAGCATGATAAAGAAGATTCAAAGAGAGTGAGATGCCAGCTCCTTTCATTCAGTCAGTAGCTTCAAACATTTCTGGTATATGAAAAACATGTTTTTCAATGGCAAAAATCAATGAATATTGTAAATGCACAAACAGTAATATCTCCACATTGCAAGGTGCAATTCTGAAATTTTTTGCTTTTTCCTGCTAATCCTAGAATGATAAAGAAGATTCAAAGAGAGTGAGATGCCAGCTCCTTTCATTCAGTCAGTAGCTTCAAACATTTCTGGTATATGAAAAACATGTTTTTCAATGGCAAAAATCAATGAATATTGTAAATGCACAAACAGTAATATCTCCACATTGCACGGTGCAATTCTGAAATTTTTAGCTTTTTCCTGTTAATCCTAGCATGATAAAGAAGAATCAAAGAGAGTGAGATGCCAGCTCCTTTCATTCAGTCAGTAGCTTCAAACATTTCTGGTATATGAAAAACATGTTTTTCAATGGCAAAAATCAATGAATATTGTAAATGCACAAACAGTAATATCTCCACATTGCAAGGTGCAATTCTGAAATTTTTTGCTTTTTCCTGTTAATCCTAGCATGATAAAGAAGATTCAAAGAGAGTGAGATGCCAGCTCCTTTCATTCAGTCAGTAGCTTCAAACATTTCTGGTATATGAAAAACATGTTTTTCAATGGCAAAAATCAATGAATATTGTAAATGCACAAACAGTAATATCTCCACATTGCAAGGTGCAATTCTGAAATTTTTTGCTTTTTCCTGCTAATCCTAGCATGATAAAGAAGATTCAAAGAGAGTGAGATGCCAGCTCCTTTCATTCAGTCAGTAGCTTCAAACATTTCTGGTATATGAAAAACATGTTTTTCAATGGCAAAAATCAATGAATATTGTAAATGCACAAACAGTAATATCTCCACATTGCACGGTGCAATTCTGAAATTTTTAGCTTTTTCCTGTTAATCCTAGCATGATAAAGAAGATTCAAAGAGAGTGAGATGCCAGCTCCTTTCATTCAGTCAGTAGCTTCAAACATTTCTGGACGTTTTTCAATGGCAAAAATCAATGAATATTGTAAATGCACAAACAGTAATATCTCCACATTGCAAGGTGCAATTCTGAAATTTTTTGCTTTTTCCTGTTAATCCTAGCATGATAAAGAAGATTCAAAGAGAGTGAGATGCCAGCTCCTTTCATTCAGTCAGTAGCTTCAAACATTTCTGGTATATGAAAAACATGTTTTTCAATGGCAAAAATCAATGAATATTGTAAATGCAGAAACAGTAATATCTCCACATTGCAAGGTGCAATTCTGAAATTTTTTGCTTTTTCCTGTTAATCCTAGCATGATAAAGAAGATTCAAAGAGAGTGAGATGCCAGCTCCTTTCATTCAGTCAGTAGCTTCAAACATTTCTGGTATATGAAAAACATGTTTTTCAATGGCAAAAATCAATGAATATTGTAAATGCACAAACAGTAATATCTCCACATTGCACGGTGCAATTCTGAAATTTTTAGCTTTTTCCTGTTAATCCTAACATGATAAAGAAGATTCAAAGAGAGTGAGATGCCAGCTCCTTTCATTCAGTCAGTAGCTTCAAACATTTCTGGTATATGAAAAACATGTTTTTCAATGGCAAAAATCAATGAATATTGTAAATGCACAAACAGTAATATCTCCACATTGCAAGGTGCAATTCTGAAATTTTTTGCTTTTTCCTGCTAATCCTAGAATGATAAAGATTCAAAGAGAGTGAGATGCCAGCTCCTTTCATTCAGTCAGTAGCTTCAAACATTTCTGGTATATGAAAAACATGTTTTTCAATGGCAAAAATCAATGAATATTGTAAATGCACAAACAGTAATATCTCCACATTGCACGGTGCAATTCTGAAATTTTTAGCTTTTTCCTGTTAATCCTAGCATGATAAAGAAGAATCAAAGAGAGTGAGATGCCAGCTCCTTTCATTCAGTCAGTAGCTTCAAACATTTCTGGTATATGAAAAACATGTTTTTCAATGGCAAAAATCAATGAATATTGTAAATGCACAAACAGTAATATCTCCACATTGCAAGGTGCAATTCTGAAATTTTTTGCTTTTTCCTGTTAATCCTAGCATGATAAAGAAGATTCAAAGAGAGTGAGATGCCAGCTCCTTTCATTCAGTCAGTAGCTTCAAACATTTCTGGTATATGAAAAACATGTTTTTCAATGGCAAAAATCAATGAATATTGTAAATGCACAAACAGTAATATCTCCACATTGCAAGGTGCAATTCTGAAATTTTTTGCTTTTTCCTGCTAATCCTAGCATGATAAAGAAGATTCAAAGAGAGTGAGATGCCAGCTCCTTTCATTCAGTCAGTAGCTTCAAACATTTCTGGTATATGAAAAACATGTTTTTCAATGGCAAAAATCAATGAATATTGTAAATGCACAAACAGTAATATCTCCACATTGCACGGTGCAATTCTGAAATTTTTAGCTTTTTCCTGTTAATCCTAGCATGATAAAGAAGATTCAAAGAGAGTGAGATGCCAGCTCCTTTCATTCAGTCAGTAGCTTCAAACATTTCTGGACGTTTTTCAATGGCAAAAATCAATGAATATTGTAAATGCACAAACAGTAATATCTCCACATTGCAAGGTGCAATTCTGAAATTTTTTGCTTTTTCCTGTTAATCCTAGCATGATAAAGAAGATTCAAAGAGAGTGAGATGCCAGCTCCTTTCATTCAGTCAGTAGCTTCAAACATTTCTGGTATATGAAAAACATGTTTTTCAATGGCAAAAATCAATGAATATTGTAAATGCAGAAACAGTAATATCTCCACATTGCAAGGTGCAATTCTGAAATTTTTTGCTTTTTCCTGTTAATCCTAGCATGATAAAGAAGATTCAAAGAGAGTGAGATGCCAGCTCCTTTCATTCAGTCAGTAGCTTCAAACATTTCTGGTATATGAAAAACATGTTTTTCAATGGCAAAAATCAATGAATATTGTAAATGCACAAACAGTAATATCTCCACATTGCACGGTGCAATTCTGAAATTTTTAGCTTTTTCCTGTTAATCCTAGCATGATAAAGAAGATTCAAAGAGAGTGAGATGCCAGCTCCTTTCATTCAGTCAGTAGCTTCAAACATTTCTGGTATATGAAAAACGTTTTTCAATGGCAAAAATCAATGAATATTGTAAATGCACAAACAGTAATATCTCCACATTGCAAGGTGCAATTCTGAAATTTTTTGCTTTTTCCTGCTAATCCTAGAATGATAAAGAAGATTCAAAGAGAGTGAGATGCCAGCTCCTTTCATTCAGTCAGTAGCTTCAAACATTTCTGGTATATGAAAAACATGTTTTTCAATGGCAAAAATCAATGAATATTGTAAATGCACAAACAGTAATATCTCCACATTGCACGGTGCAATTCTGAAATTTTTAGCTTTTTCCTGTTAATCCTAGCATGATAAAGAAGATTCAAAGAGAGTGAGATGCCAGCTCCTTTCATTCAGTCAGTAGCTTCAAACATTTCTGGACGTTTTTCAATGGCAAAAATCAATGAATATTGTAAATGCACAAACAGTAATATCTCCACATTGCAAGGTGCAATTCTGAAATTTTTTGCTTTTTCCTGTTAATCCTAGCATGATAAAGAAGATTCAAAGAGAGTGAGATGCCAGCTCCTTTCATTCAGTCAGTAGCTTCAAACATTTCTGGTATATGAAAAACATGTTTTTCAATGGCAAAAATCAATGAATATTGTAAATGCACAAACAGTAATATCTCCACATTGCAAGGTGCAATTCTGAAATTTTTTGCTTTTTCCTGCTAATCCTAGCATGATAAAGAAGATTCAAAGAGAGTGAGATGCCAGCTCCTTTCATTCAGTCAGTAGCTTCAAACATTTCTGGTATATGAAAAACATGTTTTTCAATGGCAAAAATCAATGAATATTGTAAATGCACAAACAGTAATATCTCCACATTGCAAGGTGCAATTCTGAAATTTTTTGCTTTTTCCTGCTAATCCTAGCATGATAAAGAAGATTCAAAGAGAGTGAGATGCCAGCTCCTTTCATTCAGTCAGTAGCTTCAAACATTTCTGGTATATGAAAAACATGTTTTTCAATGGCAAAAATCAATGAATATTGTAAATGCACAAACAGTAATATCTCCACATTGCAAGGTGCAATTCTGAAATTTTTTGCTTTTTCCTGCTAATCCTAGAATGATAAAGAAGATTCAAAGAGAGTGAGATGCCAGCTCCTTTCATTCAGTCAGTAGCTTCAAACATTTCTGGTATATGAAAAACATGTTTTTCAATGGCAAAAATCAATGAATATTGTAAATGCACAAACAGTAATATCTCCACATTGCACGGTGCAATTCTGAAATTTTTAGCTTTTTCCTGTTAATCCTAGCATGATAAAGAAGATTCAAAGAGAGTGAGATGCCAGCTCCTTTCATTCAGTCAGTAGCTTCAAACATTTCTGGTATATGAAAAACATGTTTTTCAATGGCAAAAATCAATGAATATTGTAAATGCACAAACAGTAATATCTCCACATTGCAAGGTGCAATTCTGAAATTTTTTGCTTTTTCCTGTTAATCCTAGCATGATAAAGAAGATTCAAAGAGAGTGAGATGCCAGCTCCTTTCATTCAGTCAGTAGCTTCAAACATTTCTGGTATATGAAAAACATGTTTTTCAATGGCAAAAATCAATGAATATTGTAAATGCACAAACAGTAATATCTCCACATTGCAAGGTGCAATTCTGAAATTTTTTGCTTTTTCCTGCTAATCCTAGCATGATAAAGAAGATTCAAAGAGAGTGAGATGCCAGCTCCTTTCATTCAGTCAGTAGCTTCAAACATTTCTGGTATATGAAAAACATGTTTTTCAATGGCAAAAATCAATGAATTTTGTAAATGCACAAACAGTAATATCTCCACATTGCACGGTGCAATTCTGAAATTTTTAGCTTTTTCCTGTTAATCCTAGCATGATAAAGAAGATTCAAAGAGAGTGAGATGCCAGCTCCTTTCATTCAGTCAGTAGCTTCAAACATTTCTGGACGTTTTTCAATGGCAAAAATCAATGAATATTGTAAATGCACAAACAGTAATATCTCCACATTGCAATGTGCAATTCTGAAATTTTTTGCTTTTTCCTGTTAATCCTAGCATGATAAAGAAGATTCAAAGAGAGTGAGATGCCAGCTCCTTTCATTCAGTCAGTAGCTTCAAACATTTCTGGTATATGAAAAACATGTTTTTCAATGGCAAAAATCAATGAATATTGTAAATGCACAAACAGTAATATCTCCACATTGCAAGGTGCAATTCTGAAATTTTTTGCTTTTTCCTGTTAATCCTAGCATGATAAAGAAGATTCAAAGAGAGTGAGATGCCAGCTCCTTTCATTCAGTCAGTAGCTTCAAACATTTCTGGTATATGAAAAACATGTTTTTCAATGGCAAAAATCAATGAATATTGTAAATGCACAAACAGTAATATCTCCACATTGCAAGGTGCAATTCTGAAATTTTTTGCTTTTTCCTGCTAATCCTAGCATGATAAAGAAGATTCAAAGAGAGTGAGATGCCAGCTCCTTTCATTCAGTCAGTAGCTTCAAACATTTCTGGTATATGAAAAACATGTTTTTCAATGGCAAAAATCAATGAATATTGTAAATGCACAAACAGTAATATCTCCACATTGCACGGTGCAATTCTGAAATTTTTAGCTTTTTCCTGTTAATCCTAGCATGATAAAGAAGATTCAAAGAGAGTGAGATGCCAGCTCCTTTCATTCAGTCAGTAGCTTCAAACATTTCTGGTATATGAAAAACATGTTTTTCAATGGCAAAAATCAATGAATATTGTAAATGCACAAACAGTAATATCTCCACATTGCAAGGTGCAATTCTGAAATTGTTTGCTTTTTCCTGCTAATCCTAGCATGATAAAGAAGATTCAAAGAGAGTGAGATGCCAGCTCCTTTCATTCAGTCAGTAGCTTCAAACATTTCTGGTATATGAAAAACATGTTTTTCAATGGCAAAAATCAATGAATATTGTAAATGCACAAACAGTAATATCTCCACATTGCACGGTGCAATTCTGAAATTTTTAGCTTTTTCCTGTTAATCCTAGCATGATAAAGAAGATTCAAAGAGAGTGAGATGCCAGCTCCTTTCATTCAGTCAGTAGCTTCAAACATTTCTGGACGTTTTTCAATGGCAAAAATTAATGAATATTGTAAATGCACAAACAGTAATATCTCCACATTGCAAGGTGCAATTCTGAAATTTTTTGCTTTTTCCTGCTAATCCTAGCATGATAAAGAAGATTCAAAGAGAGTGAGATGCCAGCTCCTTTCATTCAGTCAGTAGCTTCAAACATTTCTGGTATATGAAAAACATGTTTTTCAATGGCAAAAATCAATGAATATTGTAAATGCACAAACAGTAATATCTCCACATTGCAAGGTGCAATTCTGAAATTTTTTGCTTTTTCCTGTTAATCCTAGCATGATAAAGAAGATTCAAAGAGAGTGAGATGCCAGCTCCTTTCATTCAGTCAGTAGCTTCAAACATTTCTGGTATATGAAAAACATGTTTTTCAATGGCAAAAATCAATGAATATTGTAAATGCACAAACAGTAATATCTCCACATTGCACGGTGCAATTCTGAAATTTTTAGCTTTTTCCTGTTAATCCTAGCATGATAAAGAAGATTCAAAGAGAGTGAGATGCCAGCTCCTTTCATTCAGTCAGTAGCTTCAAACATTTCTGGTATATGAAAAACATGTTTTTCAATGGCAAAAATCAATGAATATTGTAAATGCACAAACAGTAATATCTCCACATTGCAAGGTGCAATTCTGAAATTTTTTGCTTTTTCCTGCTAATCCTAGAATGATAAAGAAGATTCAAAGAGAGTGAGATGCCCGCTCCTTTCATTCAGTCAGTAGCTTCAAACATTTCTGGTATATGAAAAACATGTTTTTCAATGGCAAAAATCAATGAATATTGTAAATGCACAAACAGTAATATCTCCACATTGCACGGTGCAATTCTGAAATTTTTAGCTTTTTCCTGTTAATCCTAGCATGATAAAGATTCAAAGAGAGTGAGATGCCAGCTCCTTTCATTCAGTCAGTAGCTTCAAACATTTCTGGTATATGAAAAACATGTTTTTCAATGGCAAAAATCAATGAATATTGTAAATGCACAAACAGTAATATCTCCACATTGCACGGTGCAATTCTGAAATTTTTAGCTTTTTCCTGTTAATCCTAGCATGATAAAGAAGATTCAAAGAGAGTGAGATGCCAGCTCCTTTCATTCAGTCAGTAGCTTCAAACATTTCTGGTATATGAAAAACATGTTTTTCAATGGCAAAAATCAATGAATATTGTAAATGCACAAACAGTAATATCTCCACATTGCAAGGTGCAATTCTGAAATTTTTTGCTTTTTCCTGTTAATCCTAGCATGATAAAGAAGATTCAAAGAGAGTGAGATGCCAGCTCCTTTCATTCAGTCAGTAGCTTCAAACATTTCTGGTATATGAAAAACATGTTTTTCAATGGCAAAAATCAATGAATATTGTAAATGCACAAACAGTAATATCTCCACATTGCAAGGTGCAATTCTGAAATTTTTTGCTTTTTCCTGCTAATCCTAGCATGATAAAGAAGATTCAAAGAGAGTGAGATGCCAGCTCCTTTCATTCAGTCAGTAGCTTCAAACATTTCTGGTATATGAAAAACATGTTTTTCAATGGCAAAAATCAATGAATATTGTAAATGCACAAACAGTAATATCTCCACATTGCACGGTGCAATTCTGAAATTTTTAGCTTTTTCCTGTTAATCCTAGCATGATAAAGAAGATTCAAAGAGAGTGAGATGCCAGCTCCTTTCATTCAGTCAGTAGCTTCAAACATTTCTGGACGTTTTTCAATGGCAAAAATCAATGAATATTGTAAATGCACAAACAGTAATATCTCCACATTGCAAAGTGCAATTCTGAAATTTTTTGCTTTTTCCTGTTAATCCTAGCATGATAAAGAAGATTCAAAGAGAGTGAGATGCCAGCTCCTTTCATTCAGTCAGTAGCTTCAAACATTTCTGGTATATGAAAAACATGTTTTTCAATGGCAAAAATCAATGAATATTGTAAATGCACAAACAGTAATATCTCCACATTGCAAGGTGCAATTCTGAAATTTTTTGCTTTTTCCTGCTAATCCTAGCATGATAAAGAAGATTCAAAGAGAGTGAGATGCCAGCTCCTTTCATTCAGTCAGTAGCTTCAAACATTTCTGGTATATGAAAAACATGTTTTTCAATGGCAAAAATCAATGAATATTGTAAATGCACAAACAGTAATATCTCCACATTGCAAGGTGCAATTCTGAAATTTTTTGCTTTTTCCTGCTAATCCTAGCATGATAAAGAAGATTCAAAGAGAGTGAGATGCCAGCTCCTTTCATTCAGTCAGTAGCTTCAAACATTTCTGGTATATGAAAAACATGTTTTTCAATGGCAAAAATCAATGAATATTGTAAATGCACAAACAGTAATATCTCCATATTGCAAGGTGCAATTCTGAAATTTTTGCTTTTTCCTGCTAATCCTAGCATGATAAAGAAGATTCAAAGAGAGTGAGATGCCAGCTCCTTTCATTCAGTCAGTAGCTTCAAACATTTCTGGTATATGAAAAACATGTTTTTCAATGGCAAAAATCAATGAATATTGTAAATGCACAAACAGTAATATCTCCACATTGCAAGGTGCAATTCTGAAATTTTTTGCTTTTTCCTGCTAATCCTAGCATGATAAAGAAGATTCAAAGAGAGTGAGATGCCAGCTCCTTTCATTCAGTCAGTAGCTTCAAACATTTCTGGTATATGAAAAACATGTTTTTCAATGGCAAAAATCAATGAATATTGTAAATGCACAAACAGTAATATCTCCACATTGCAAGGTGCAATTCTGAAATTTTTTGCTTTTTCCTGCTAATCCTAGAATGATAAAGAAGATTCAAAGAGAGTGAGATGCCAGCTCCTTTCATTCAGTCAGTAGCTTCAAACATTTCTGGTATATGAAAAACATGTTTTTCAATGGCAAAAATCAATGAATATTGTAAATGCACAAACAGTAATATCTCCACATTGCAAGGTGCAATTCTGAAATTTTTTGCTTTTTCCTGCTAATCCTAGAATGATAAAGAAGATTCAAAGAGAGTGAGATGCCAGCTCCTTTCATTCAGTCAGTAGCTTCAAACATTTCTGGTATATGAAAAACATGTTTTTCAATGGCAAAAATCAATGAATATTGTAAATGCACAAACAGTAATATCTCCACATTGCACGGTGCAATTCTGAAATTTTTAGCTTTTTCCTGTTAATCCTAGCATGATAAAGAAGATTCAAAGAGAGTGAGATGCCAGCTCCTTTCATTCAGTCAGTAGCTTCAAACATTTCTGGTATATGAAAAACATGTTTTTCAATGGCAAAAATCAATGAATATTGTAAATGCACAAACAGTAATATCTCCACATTGCAAGGTGCAATTCTGAAATTTTTTGCTTTTTCCTGTTAATCCTAGCATGATAAAGAAGATTCAAAGAGAGTGAGATGCCAGCTCCTTTCATTCAGTCAGTAGCTTCAAACATTTCTGGTATATGAAAAACATGTTTTTCAATGGCAAAAATCAATGAATATTGTAAATGCACAAACAGTAATATCTCCACATTGCAAGGTGCAATTCTGAAATTTTTTGCTTTTTCCTGCTAATCCTAGCATGATAAAGAAGATTCAAAGAGAGTGAGATGCCAGCTCCTTTCATTCAGTCAGTAGCTTCAAACATTTCTGGTATATGAAAAACATGTTTTTCAATGGCAAAAATCAATGAATTTTGTAAATGCACAAACAGTAATATCTCCACATTGCACGGTGCAATTCTGAAATTTTTAGCTTTTTCCTGTTAATCCTAGCATGATAAAGAAGATTCAAAGAGAGTGAGATGCCAGCTCCTTTCATTCAGTCAGTAGCTTCAAACATTTCTGGACGTTTTTCAATGGCAAAAATCAATGAATATTGTAAATGCACAAACAGTAATATCTCCACATTGCAAGGTGCAATTCTGAAATTTTTTGCTTTTTCCTGTTAATCCTAGCATGATAAAGAAGATTCAAAGAGAGTGAGATGCCAGCTCCTTTCATTCAGTCAGTAGCTTCAAACATTTCTGGTATATGAAAAACATGTTTTTCAATGGCAAAAATCAATGAATATTGTAAATGCACAAACAGTAATATCTCCACATTGCAAGGTGCAATTCTGAAATTTTTTGCTTTTTCCTGTTAATCCTAGCATGATAAAGAAGATTCAAAGAGAGTGAGATGCCAGCTCCTTTCATTCAGTCAGTAGCTTCAAACATTTCTGGTATATGAAAAACATGTTTTTCAATGGCAAAAATCAATGAATATTGTAAATGCACAAACAGTAATATCTCCACATTGCAAGGTGCAATTCTGAAATTTTTTGCTTTTTCCTGCTAATCCTAGCATGATAAAGAAGATTCAAAGAGAGTGAGATGCCAGCTCCTTTCATTCAGTCAGTAGCTTCAAACATTTCTGGTATATGAAAAACATGTTTTTCAATGGCAAAAATCAATGAATATTGTAAATGCACAAACAGTAATATCTCCACATTGCACGGTGCAATTCTGAAATTTTTAGCTTTTTCCTGTTAATCCTAGCATGATAAAGAAGATTCAAAGAGAGTGAGATGCCAGCTCCTTTCATTCAGTCAGTAGCTTCAAACATTTCTGGTATATGAAAAACATGTTTTTCAATGGCAAAAATCAATGAATATTGTAAATGCACAAACAGTAATATCTCCACATTGCAAGGTGCAATTCTGAAATTGTTTGCTTTTTCCTGCTAATCCTAGCATGATAAAGAAGATTCAAAGAGAGTGAGATGCCAGCTCCTTTCATTCAGTCAGTAGCTTCAAACATTTCTGGTATATGAAAAACATGTTTTTCAATGGCAAAAATCAATGAATATTGTAAATGCACAAACAGTAATATCTCCACATTGCACGGTGCAATTCTGAAATTTTTAGCTTTTTCCTGTTAATCCTAGCATGATAAAGAAGATTCAAAGAGAGTGAGATGCCAGCTCCTTTCATTCAGTCAGTAGCTTCAAACATTTCTGGACGTTTTTCAATGGCAAAAATTAATGAATATTGTAAATGCACAAACAGTAATATCTCCACATTGCAAGGTGCAATTCTGAAATTTTTTGCTTTTTCCTGCTAATCCTAGCATGATAAAGAAGATTCAAAGAGAGTGAGATGCCAGCTCCTTTCATTCAGTCAGTAGCTTCAAACATTTCTGGTATATGAAAAGCATGTTTTTCAATGGCAAAAATCAATGAATATTGTAAATGCACAAACAGTAATATCTCCATATTGCAAGGTGCAATTCTGAAATTTTTGCTTTTTCCTGCTAATCCTAGCATGATAAAGAAGATTCAAAGAGAGTGAGATGCCAGCTCCTTTCATTCAGTCAGTAGCTTCAAACATTTCTGGTATATGAAAAACATGTTTTTCAATGGCAAAAATCAATGAATATTGTAAATGCACAAACAGTAATATCTCCACATTGCAAGGTGCAATTCTGAAATTTTTTGCTTTTTCCTGCTAATCCTAGCATGATAAAGAAGATTCAAAGAGAGTGAGATGCCAGCTCCTTTCATTCAGTCAGTAGCTTCAAACATTTCTGGTATATGAAAAACATGTTTTTCAATGGCAAAAATCAATGAATATTGTAAATGCACAAACAGTAATATCTCCACATTGCAAGGTGCAATTCTGAAATTTTTTGCTTTTTCCTGCTAATCCTAGAATGATAAAGAAGATTCAAAGAGAGTGAGATGCCAGCTCCTTTCATTCAGTCAGTAGCTTCAAACATTTCTGGTATATGAAAAACATGTTTTTCAATGGCAAAAATCAATGAATATTGTAAATGCACAAACAGTAATATCTCCACATTGCAAGGTGCAATTCTGAAATTTTTTGCTTTTTCCTGCTAATCCTAGAATGATAAAGAAGATTCAAAGAGAGTGAGATGCCAGCTCCTTTCATTCAGTCAGTAGCTTCAAACATTTCTGGTATATGAAAAACATGTTTTTCAATGGCAAAAATCAATGAATATTGTAAATGCACAAACAGTAATATCTCCACATTGCACGGTGCAATTCTGAAATTTTTAGCTTTTTCCTGTTAATCCTAGCATGATAAAGAAGATTCAAAGAGAGTGAGATGCCAGCTCCTTTCATTCAGTCAGTAGCTTCAAACATTTCTGGTATATGAAAAACATGTTTTTCAATGGCAAAAATCAATGAATATTGTAAATGCACAAACAGTAATATCTCCACATTGCAAGGTGCAATTCTGAAATTTTTTGCTTTTTCCTGTTAATCCTAGCATGATAAAGAAGATTCAAAGAGAGTGAGATGCCAGCTCCTTTCATTCAGTCAGTAGCTTCAAACATTTCTGGTATATGAAAAACATGTTTTTCAATGGCAAAAATCAATGAATATTGTAAATGCACAAACAGTAATATCTCCACATTGCAAGGTGCAATTCTGAAATTTTTTGCTTTTTCCTGCTAATCCTAGCATGATAAAGAAGATTCAAAGAGAGTGAGATGCCAGCTCCTTTCATTCAGTCAGTAGCTTCAAACATTTCTGGTATATGAAAAACATGTTTTTCAATGGCAAAAATCAATGAATTTTGTAAATGCACAAACAGTAATATCTCCACATTGCACGGTGCAATTCTGAAATTTTTAGCTTTTTCCTGTTAATCCTAGCATGATAAAGAAGATTCAAAGAGAGTGAGATGCCAGCTCCTTTCATTCAGTCAGTAGCTTCAAACATTTCTGGACGTTTTTCAATGGCAAAAATCAATGAATATTGTAAATGCACAAACAGTAATATCTCCACATTGCAAGGTGCAATTCTGAAATTTTTTGCTTTTTCCTGTTAATCCTAGCATGATAAAGAAGATTCAAAGAGAGTGAGATGCCAGCTCCTTTCATTCAGTCAGTAGCTTCAAACATTTCTGGTATATGAAAAACATGTTTTTCAATGGCAAAAATCAATGAATATTGTAAATGCACAAACAGTAATATCTCCACATTGCAAGGTGCAATTCTGAAATTTTTTGCTTTTTCCTGTTAATCCTAGCATGATAAAGAAGATTCAAAGAGAGTGAGATGCCAGCTCCTTTCATTCAGTCAGTAGCTTCAAACATTTCTGGTATATGAAAAACATGTTTTTCAATGGCAAAAATCAATGAATATTGTAAATGCACAAACAGTAATATCTCCACATTGCAAGGTGCAATTCTGAAATTTTTTGCTTTTTCCTGCTAATCCTAGCATGATAAAGAAGATTCAAAGAGAGTGAGATGCCAGCTCCTTTCATTCAGTCAGTAGCTTCAAACATTTCTGGTATATGAAAAACATGTTTTTCAATGGCAAAAATCAATGAATATTGTAAATGCACAAACAGTAATATCTCCACATTGCACGGTGCAATTCTGAAATTTTTAGCTTTTTCCTGTTAATCCTAGCATGATAAAGAAGATTCAAAGAGAGTGAGATGCCAGCTCCTTTCATTCAGTCAGTAGCTTCAAACATTTCTGGTATATGAAAAACATGTTTTTCAATGGCAAAAATCAATGAATATTGTAAATGCACAAACAGTAATATCTCCACATTGCAAGGTGCAATTCTGAAATTGTTTGCTTTTTCCTGCTAATCCTAGCATGATAAAGAAGATTCAAAGAGAGTGAGATGCCAGCTCCTTTCATTCAGTCAGTAGCTTCAAACATTTCTGGTATATGAAAAACATGTTTTTCAATGGCAAAAATCAATGAATATTGTAAATGCACAAACAGTAATATCTCCACATTGCACGGTGCAATTCTGAAATTTTTAGCTTTTTCCTGTTAATCCTAGCATGATAAAGAAGATTCAAAGAGAGTGAGATGCCAGCTCCTTTCATTCAGTCAGTAGCTTCAAACATTTCTGGACGTTTTTCAATGGCAAAAATTAATGAATATTGTAAATGCACAAACAGTAATATCTCCACATTGCAAGGTGCAATTCTGAAATTTTTTGCTTTTTCCTGCTAATCCTAGCATGATAAAGAAGATTCAAAGAGAGTGAGATGCCAGCTCCTTTCATTCAGTCAGTAGCTTCAAACATTTCTGGTATATGAAAAGCATGTTTTTCAATGGCAAAAATCAATGAATATTGTAAATGCACAAACAGTAATATCTCCACATTGCAAGGTGCAATTCTGAAATTTTTTGCTTTTTCCTGTTAATCCTAGCATGATAAAGAAGATTCAAAGAGAGTGAGATGCCAGCTCCTTTCATTCAGTCAGTAGCTTCAAACATTTCTGGTATATGAAAAACATGTTTTTCAATGGCAAAAATCAATGAATATTGTAAATGCACAAACAGTAATATCTCCACATTGCACGGTGCAATTCTGAAATTTTTAGCTTTTTCCTGTTAATCCTAGCATGATAAAGAAGATTCAAAGAGAGTGAGATGCCAGCTCCTTTCATTCAGTCAGTAGCTTCAAACATTTCTGGTATATGAAAAACATGTTTTTCAATGGCAAAAATCAATGAATATTGTAAATGCACAAACAGTAATATCTCCACATTGCAAGGTGCAATTCTGAAATTTTTTGCTTTTTCCTGCTAATCCTAGAATGATAAAGAAGATTCAAAGAGAGTGAGATGCCCGCTCCTTTCATTCAGTCAGTAGCTTCAAACATTTCTGGTATATGAAAAACATGTTTTTCAATGGCAAAAATCAATGAATATTGTAAATGCACAAACAGTAATATCTCCACATTGCACGGTGCAATTCTGAAATTTTTAGCTTTTTCCTGTTAATCCTAGCATGATAAAGAAGATTCAAAGAGAGTGAGATGCCAGCTCCTTTCATTCAGTCAGTAGCTTCAAACATTTCTGGTATATGAAAAACATGTTTTTCAATGGCAAAAATCAATGAATATTGTAAATGCACAAACAGTAATATCTCCACATTGCACGGTGCAATTCTGAAATTTTTAGCTTTTTCCTGTTAATCCTAGCATGATAAAGAAGATTCAAAGAGAGTGAGATGCCAGCTCCTTTCATTCAGTCAGTAGCTTCAAACATTTCTGGTATATGAAAAACATGTTTTTCAATGGCAAAAATCAATGAATATTGTAAATGCACAAACAGTAATATCTCCACATTGCAAGGTGCAATTCTGAAATTTTTTGCTTTTTCCTGTTAATCCTAGCATGATAAAGAAGATTCAAAGAGAGTGAGATGCCAGCTCCTTTCATTCAGTCAGTAGCTTCAAACATTTCTGGTATATGAAAAACATGTTTTTCAATGGCAAAAATCAATGAATATTGTAAATGCACAAACAGTAATATCTCCACATTGCAAGGTGCAATTCTGAAATTTTTTGCTTTTTCCTGCTAATCCTAGCATGATAAAGAAGATTCAAAGAGAGTGAGATGCCAGCTCCTTTCATTCAGTCAGTAGCTTCAAACATTTCTGGTATATGAAAAACATGTTTTTCAATGGCAAAAATCAATGAATATTGTAAATGCACAAACAGTAATATCTCCACATTGCACGGTGCAATTCTGAAATTTTTAGCTTTTTCCTGTTAATCCTAGCATGATAAAGAAGATTCAAAGAGAGTGAGATGCCAGCTCCTTTCATTCAGTCAGTAGCTTCAAACATTTCTGGACGTTTTTCAATGGCAAAAATCAATGAATATTGTAAATGCACAAACAGTAATATCTCCACATTGCAAGGTGCAATTCTGAAATTTTTTGCTTTTTCCTGTTAATCCTAGCATGATAAAGAAGATTCAAAGAGAGTGAGATGCCAGCTCCTTTCATTCAGTCAGTAGCTTCAAACATTTCTGGTATATGAAAAACATGTTTTTCAATGGCAAAAATCAATGAATATTGTAAATGCACAAACAGTAATATCTCCACATTGCAAGGTGCAATTCTGAAATTTTTTGCTTTTTCCTGCTAATCCTAGCATGATAAAGAAGATTCAAAGAGAGTGAGATGCCAGCTCCTTTCATTCAGTCAGTAGCTTCAAACATTTCTGGTATATGAAAAACATGTTTTTCAATGGCAAAAATCAATGAATATTGTAAATGCACAAACAGTAATATCTCCACATTGCAAGGTGCAATTCTGAAATTTTTTGCTTTTTCCTGCTAATCCTAGCATGATAAAGAAGATTCAAAGAGAGTGAGATGCCAGCTCCTTTCATTCAGTCAGTAGCTTCAAACATTTCTGGTATATGAAAAACATGTTTTTCAATGGCAAAAATCAATGAATATTGTAAATGCACAAACAGTAATATCTCCACATTGCACGGTGCAATTCTGAAATTTTTAGCTTTTTCCTGTTAATCCTAGCATGATAAAGAAGATTCAAAGAGAGTGAGATGCCAGCTCCTTTCATTCAGTCAGTAGCTTCAAACATTTCTGGTATATGAAAAACATGTTTTTCAATGGCAAAAATCAATGAATATTGTAAATGCACAAACTAATATCTCCACATTGCAAGGTGCAATTCTGAAATTTTTTGCTTTTTCCTGTTAATCCTAGCATGATAAAGAAGATTCAAAGAGAGTGAGATGCCAGCTCCTTTCATTCAGTCAGTAGCTTCAAACATTTCTGGTATATGAAAAACATGTTTTTCAATGGCAAAAATCAATGAATATTGTAAATGCACAAACAGTAATATCTCCACATTGCAAGGTGCAATTCTGAAATTTTTTGCTTTTTCCTGCTAATCCTAGCATGATAAAGAAGATTCAAAGAGAGTGAGATGCCAGCTCCTTTCATTCAGTCAGTAGCTTCAAACATTTCTGGTATATGAAAAACATGTTTTTCAATGGCAAAAATCAATGAATATTGTAAATGCACAAACAGTAATATCTCCACATTGCACGGTGCAATTCTGAAATTTTTAGCTTTTTCCTGTTAATCCTAGCATGATAAAGAAGATTCAAAGAGAGTGAGATGCCAGCTCCTTTCATTCAGTCAGTAGCTTCAAACATTTCTGGACGTTTTTCAATGGCAAAAATCAATGAATATTGTAAATGCACAAACAGTAATATCTCCACATTGCAAGGTGCAATTCTGAAATTTTTTGCTTTTTCCTGTTAATCCTAGCATGATAAAGAAGATTCAAAGAGAGTGAGATGCCAGCTCCTTTCATTCAGTCAGTAGCTTCAAACATTTCTGGTATATGAAAAACATGTTTTTCAATGGCAAAAATCAATGAATATTGTAAATGCACAAACAGTAATATCTCCACATTGCAAGGTGCAATTCTGAAATTTTTTGCTTTTTCCTGTTAATCCTAGCATGATAAAGAAGATTCAAAGAGAGTGAGATGCCAGCTCCTTTCATTCAGTCAGTAGCTTCAAACATTTCTGGTATATGAAAAACATGTTTTTCAATGGCAAAAATCAATGAATATTGTAAATGCACAAACAGTAATATCTCCACATTGCACGGTGCAATTCTGAAATTTTTAGCTTTTTCCTGTTAATCCTAGCATGATAAAGAAGATTCAAAGAGAGTGAGATGCCAGCTCCTTTCATTCAGTCAGTAGCTTCAAACATTTCTGGTATATGAAAAACATGTTTTTCAATGGCAAAAATCAATGAATATTGTAAATGCACAAACAGTAATATCTCCACATTGCAAGGTGCAATTCTGAAATTTTTTGCTTTTTCCTGCTAATCCTAGAATGATAAAGAAGATTCAAAGAGAGTGAGATGCCAGCTCCTTTCATTCAGTCAGTAGCTTCAAACATTTCTGGTATATGAAAAACATGTTTTTCAATGGCAAAAATCAATGAATATTGTAAATGCACAAACAGTAATATCTCCACATTGCACGGTGCAATTCTGAAATTTTTAGCTTTTTCCTGTTAATCCTAGCATGATAAAGAAGATTCAAAGAGAGTGAGATGCCAGCTCCTTTCATTCAGTCAGTAGCTTCAAACATTTCTGGTATATGAAAAACATGTTTTTCAATGGCAAAAATCAATGAATATTGTAAATGCACAAACAGTAATATCTCCACATTGCAAGGTGCAATTCTGAAATTTTTTGCTTTTTCCTGTTAATCCTAGCATGATAAAGAAGATTCAAAGAGAGTGAGATGCCAGCTCCTTTCATTCAGTCAGTAGCTTCAAACATTTCTGGTATATGAAAAACATGTTTTTCAATGGCAAAAATCAATGAATATTGTAAATGCACAAACAGTAATATCTCCACATTGCAAGGTGCAATTCTGAAATTTTTTGCTTTTTCCTGCTAATCCTAGCATGATAAAGAAGATTCAAAGAGAGTGAGATGCCAGCTCCTTTCATTCAGTCAGTAGCTTCAAACATTTCTGGTATATGAAAAACATGTTTTTCAATGGCAAAAATCAATGAATATTGTAAATGCACAAACAGTAATATCTCCACATTGCACGGTGCAATTCTGAAATTTTTAGCTTTTTCCTGTTAATCCTAGCATGATAAAGAAGATTCAAAGAGAGTGAGATGCCAGCTCCTTTCATTCAGTCAGTAGCTTCAAACATTTCTGGACGTTTTTCAATGGCAAAAATCAATGAATATTGTAAATGCACAAACAGTAATATCTCCACATTGCAAGGTGCAATTCTGAAATTTTTTGCTTTTTCCTGCTAATCCTAGCATGATAAAGAAGATTCAAAGAGAGTGAGATGCCAGCTCCTTTCATTCAGTCAGTAGCTTCAAACATTTCTGGTATATGAAAAACATGTTTTTCAATGGCAAAAATCAATGAATATTGTAAATGCACAAACAGTAATATCTCCACATTGCAAGGTGCAATTCTGAAATTTTTTGCTTTTTCCTGCTAATCCTAGCATGATAAAGAAGATTCAAAGAGAGTGAGATGCCAGCTCCTTTCATTCAGTCAGTAGCTTCAAACATTTCTGGTATATGAAAAACATGTTTTTCAATGGCAAAAATCAATGAATATTGTAAATGCACAAACAGTAATATCTCCACATTGCACGGTGCAATTCTGAAATTTTTAGCTTTTTCCTGTTAATCCTAGCATGATAAAGAAGATTCAAAGAGAGTGAGATGCCAGCTCCTTTCATTCAGTCAGTAGCTTCAAACATTTCTGGTATATGAAAAACATGTTTTTCAATGGCAAAAATCAATGAATATTGTAAATGCACAAACAGTAATATCTCCACATTGCAAGGTGCAATTCTGAAATTTTTTGCTTTTTCCTGTTAATCCTAGCATGATAAAGAAGATTCAAAGAGAGTGAGATGCCAGCTCCTTTCATTCAGTCAGTAGCTTCAAACATTTCTGGTATATGAAAAACATGTTTTTCAATGGCAAAAATCAATGAATATTGTAAATGCACAAACAGTAATATCTCCACATTGCAAGGTGCAATTCTGAAATTTTTTGCTTTTTCCTGCTAATCCTAGCATGATAAAGAAGATTCAAAGAGAGTGAGATGCCAGCTCCTTTCATTCAGTCAGTAGCTTCAAACATTTCTGGTATATGAAAAACATGTTTTTCAATGGCAAAAATCAATGAATTTTGTAAATGCACAAACAGTAATATCTCCACATTGCACGGTGCAATTCTGAAATTTTTAGCTTTTTCCTGTTAATCCTAGCATGATAAAGAAGATTCAAAGAGAGTGAGATGCCAGCTCCTTTCATTCAGTCAGTAGCTTCAAACATTTCTGGACGTTTTTCAATGGCAAAAATCAATGAATATTGTAAATGCACAAACAGTAATATCTCCACATTGCAAGGTGCAATTCTGAAATTTTTTGCTTTTTCCTGTTAATCCTAACATGATAAAGAAGATTCAAAGAGAGTGAGATGCCAGCTCCTTTCATTCAGTCAGTAGCTTCAAACATTTCTGGTATATGAAAAACATGTTTTTCAATGGCAAAAATCAATGAATATTGTAAATGCACAAACAGTAATATCTCCACATTGCAAGGTTCAATTCTGAAATTTTTTGCTTTTTCCTGTTAATCCTAGCATGATAAAGAAGATTCAAAGAGAGTGAGATGCCAGCTCCTTTCATTCAGTCAGTAGCTTCAAACATTTCTGGTATATGAAAAACATGTTTTTCAATGGCAAAAATCAATGAATATTGTAAATGCACAAACAGTAATATCTCCACATTGCAAGGTGCAATTCTGAAATTTTTTGCTTTTTCCTGCTAATCCTAGCATGATAAAGAAGATTCAAAGAGAGTGAGATGCCAGCTCCTTTCATTCAGTCAGTAGCTTCAAACATTTCTGGTATATGAAAAACATGTTTTTCAATGGCAAAAATCAATGAATATTGTAAATGCACAAACAGTAATATCTCCACATTGCACGGTGCAATTCTGAAATTTTTAGCTTTTTCCTGTTAATCCTAGCATGATAAAGAAGATTCAAAGAGAGTGAGATGCCAGCTCCTTTCATTCAGTCAGTAGCTTCAAACATTTCTGGTATATGAAAAACATGTTTTTCAATGGCAAAAATCAATGAATATTGTAAATGCACAAACAGTAATATCTCCACATTGCAAGGTGCAATTCTGAAATTGTTTGCTTTTTCCTGCTAATCCTAGCATGATAAAGAAGATTCAAAGAGAGTGAGATGCCAGCTCCTTTCATTCAGTCAGTAGCTTCAAACATTTCTGGTATATGAAAAACATGTTTTTCAATGGCAAAAATCAATGAATATTGTAAATGCACAAACAGTAATATCTCCACATTGCACGGTGCAATTCTGAAATTTTTAGCTTTTTCCTGTTAATCCTAGCATGATAAAGAAGATTCAAAGAGAGTGAGATGCCAGCTCCTTTCATTCAGTCAGTAGCTTCAAACATTTCTGGACGTTTTTCAATGGCAAAAATTAATGAATATTGTAAATGCACAAACAGTAATATCTCCACATTGCAAGGTGCAATTCTGAAATTTTTTGCTTTTTCCTGCTAATCCTAGCATGATAAAGAAGATTCAAAGAGAGTGAGATGCCAGCTCCTTTCATTCAGTCAGTAGCTTCAAACATTTCTGGTATATGAAAAACATGTTTTTCAATGGCAAAAATCAATGAATATTGTAAATGCACAAACAGTAATATCTCCACATTGCAAGGTGCAATTCTGAAATTTTTTGCTTTTTCCTGTTAATCCTAGCATGATAAAGAAGATTCAAAGAGAGTGAGATGCCAGCTCCTTTCATTCAGTCAGTAGCTTCAAACATTTCTGGTATATGAAAAACATGTTTTTCAATGGCAAAAATCAATGAATATTGTAAATGCACAAACAGTAATATCTCCACATTGCACGGTGCAATTCTGAAATTTTTAGCTTTTTCCTGTTAATCCTAGCATGATAAAGAAGATTCAAAGAGAGTGAGATGCCAGCTCCTTTCATTCAGTCAGTAGCTTCAAACATTTCTGGTATATGAAAAACATGTTTTTCAATGGCAAAAATCAATGAATATTGTAAATGCACAAACAGTAATATCTCCACATTGCAAGGTGCAATTCTGAAATTTTTTGCTTTTTCCTGCTAATCCTAGAATGATAAAGAAGATTCAAAGAGAGTGAGATGCCAGCTCCTTTCATTCAGTTAGTAGCTTCAAACATTTCTGGTATATGAAAAACATGTTTTTCAATGGCAAAAATCAATGAATATTGTAAATGCACAAACAGTAATATCTCCACATTGCACGGTGCAATTCTGAAATTTTTAGCTTTTTCCTGTTAATCCTAGCATGATAAAGAAGATTCAAAGAGAGTGAGATGCCAGCTCCTTTCATTCAGTCAGTAGCTTCAAACATTTCTGGTATATGAAAAACATGTTTTTCAATGGCAAAAATCAATGAATATTGTAAATGCACAAACAGTAATATCTCCACATTGCAAGGTGCAATTCTGAAATTTTTTGCTTTTTCCTGTTAATCCTAGCATGATAAAGAAGATTCAAAGAGAGTGAGATGCCAGCTCCTTTCATTCAGTCAGTAGCTTCAAACATTTCTGGTATATGAAAAACATGTTTTTCAATGGCAAAAATCAATGAATATTGTAAATGCACAAACAGTAATATCTCCACATTGCACGGTGCAATTCTGAAATTTTTAGCTTTTTCCTGTTAATCCTAGCATGATAAAGAAGATTCAAAGAGAGTGAGATGCCAGCTCCTTTCATTCAGTCAGTAGCTTCAAACATTTCTGGTATATGAAAAACATGTTATTCAATGGCAAAAATCAATGAATATTGTAAATGCACAAACAGTAATATCTCCACATTGCAAGGTGCAATTCTGAAATTTTTTGCTTTTTCCTGTTAATCCTAGCATGATAAAGAAGATTCAAAGAGAGTGAGATGCCAGCTCCTTTCATTCAGTCAGTAGCTTCAAACATTTCTGGTATATGAAAAACGTTTTTCAATGGCAAAAATCAATGAATATTGTAAATGCACAAACAGTAATATCTCCACATTGCAAGGTGCAATTCTGAAATTTTTTGCTTTTTCCTGCTAATCCTAGCATGATAAAGAAGATTCAAAGAGAGTGAGATGCCAGCTCCTTTCATTCAGTCAGTAGCTTCAAACATTTCTGGTATATGAAAAACATGTTTTTCAATGGCAAAAATCAATGAATATTGTAAATGCACAAACAGTAATATCTCCACATTGCACGGTGCAATTCTGAAATTTTTAGCTTTTTCCTGTTAATCCTAGCATAATAAAGAAGATTCAAAGAGAGTGAGATGCCAGCTCCTTTCATTCAGTCAGTAGCTTCAAACATTTCTGGACGTTTTTCAATGGCAAAAATCAATGAATATTGTAAATGCACAAACAGTAATATCTCCACATTGCAAGGTGCAATTCTGAAATTTTTTGCTTTTTCCTATTAATCCTAGCATGATAAAGAAGATTCAAAGAGAGTGAGATGCCAGCTCCTTTCATTCAGTCAGTAGCTTCAAACATTTCTGGTATAAGAAAAACATGTTTTTCAATGGCAAAAATCAATGAATATTGTAAATGCACAAACAGTAATATCTCCACATTGCAAGGTGCAATTCTGAAATTTTTTGCTTTTTCCTGCTAATCCTAGCATGATAAAGAAGATTCAAAGAGAGTGAGATGCCAGCTCCTTTCATTCAGTCAGTAGCTTCAAACATTTCTGGTATATGAAAAACATGTTTTTCAATGGCAAAAATCAATGAATATTGTAAATGCACAAACAGTAATATCTCCACATTGCAAGGTGCAATTCTGAAATTTTTTGCTTTTTCCTGCTAATCCTAGCATGATAAAGAAGATTCAAAGAGAGTGAGATGCCAGCTCCTTTCATTCAGTCAGTAGCTTCAAACATTTCTGGTATATGAAAAACATGTTTTTCAATGGCAAAAATCAATGAATATTGTAAATGCACAAACAGTAATATCTCCACATTGCACGGTGCAATTCTGAAATTTTTTGCTTTTTCCTGTTAATCCTAGCATGATAAAGAAGATTCAAAGAGAGTGAGATGCCAGCTCCTTTCATTCAGTCAGTAGCTTCAAACATTTCTGGTATATGAAAAACATGTTTTTCAATGGCAAAAATCAATGAATATTGTAAATGCACAAACAGTAATATCTCCACATTGCAAGGTGCAATTCTGAAATTTTTTGCTTTTTCCTGCTAATCCTAGCATGATAAAGAAGATTCAAAGAGAGTGAGATGCCAGCTCCTTTCATTCAGTCAGTAGCTTCAAACATTTCTGGTATATGAAAAACATGTTTTTTAATGGCAAAAATCAATGAATTTTGTAAATGCACAAACAGTAATATCTCCACATTGCACGGTGCAATTCTGAAATTTTTAGCTTTTTCCTGTTAATCCTAGCATGATAAAGAAGATTCAAAGAGAGTGAGATGCCAGCTCCTTTCATTCAGTCAGTAGCTTCAAACATTTCTGGACGTTTTTCAATGGCAAAAATCAATGAATATTGTAAATGCACAAACAGTAATATCTCCACATTGCAAGGTGCAATTCTGAAATTTTTTGCTTTTTCCTGTTAATCCTAGCATGATAAAGAAGATTCAAAGAGAGTGAGATGCCAGCTCCTTTCATTCAGTCAGTAGCTTCAAACATTTCTGGTATATGAAAAACATGTTTTTCAATGGCAAAAATCAATGAATATTGTAAATGCACAAACAGTAATATCTCCACATTGCAAGGTGCAATTCTGAAATTTTTTGCTTTTTCCTGTTAATCCTAGCATGATAAAGAAGATTCAAAGAGAGTGAGATGCCAGCTCCTTTCATTCAGTCAGTAGCTTCAAACATTTCTGGTATATGAAAAACATGTTTTTCAATGGCAAAAATCAATGAATATTGTAAATGCACAAACAGTAATATCTCCACATTGCAAGGTGCAATTCTGAAATTTTTTGCTTTTTCCTGCTAATCCTAGCATGATAAAGAAGATTCAAAGAGAGTGAGATGCCAGCTCCTTTCATTCAGTCAGTAGCTTCAAACATTTCTGGTATATGAAAAACATGTTTTTCAATGGCAAAAATCAATGAATATTGTAAATGCACAAACAGTAATATCTCCACATTGCACGGTGCAATTCTGAAATTTTTAGCTTTTTCCTGTTAATCCTAGCATGATAAAGAAGATTCAAAGAGAGTGAGATGCCAGCTCCTTTCATTCAGTCAGTAGCTTCAAACATTTCTGGTATATGAAAAACATGTTTTTCAATGGCAAAAATCAATGAATATTGTAAATGCACAAACAGTAATATCTCCACATTGCAAGGTGCAATTCTGAAATTGTTTGCTTTTTCCTGCTAATCCTAGCATGATAAAGAAGATTCAAAGAGAGTGAGATGCCAGCTCCTTTCATTCAGTCAGTAGCTTCAAACATTTCTGGTATATGAAAAACATGTTTTTCAATGGCAAAAATCAATGAATATTGTAAATGCACAAACAGTAATATCTCCACATTGCACGGTGCAATTCTGAAATTTTTAGCTTTTTCCTGTTAATCCTAGCATGATAAAGAAGATTCAAAGAGAGTGAGATGCCAGCTCCTTTCATTCAGTCAGTAGCTTCAAACATTTCTGGACGTTTTTCAATGGCAAAAATTAATGAATATTGTAAATGCACAAACAGTAATATCTCCACATTGCAAGGTGCAATTCTGAAATTTTTTGCTTTTTCCTGCTAATCCTAGCATGATAAAGAAGATTCAAAGAGAGTGAGATGCCAGCTCCTTTCATTCAGTCAGTAGCTTCAAACATTTCTGGTATATGAAAAACATGTTTTTCAATGGCAAAAATCAATGAATATTGTAAATGCACAAACAGTAATATCTCCACATTGCAAGGTGCAATTCTGAAATTTTTTGCTTTTTCCTGCTAATCCTAGCATGATAAAGAAGATTCAAAGAGAGTGAGATGCCAGCTCCTTTCATTCAGTCAGTAGCTTCAAACATTTCTGGTATATGAAAAACATGTTTTTCAATGGCAAAAATCAATGAATATTGTAAATGCACAAACAGTAATATCTCCACATTGCACGGTGCAATTCTGAAATTTTTAGCTTTTTCCTGTTAATCCTAGCATGATAAAGAAGATTCAAAGAGAGTGAGATGCCAGCTCCTTTCATTCAGTCAGTAGCTTCAAACATTTCTGGTATATGAAAAACATGTTTTTCAATGGCAAAAATCAATGAATATTGTAAATGCACAAACAGTAATATCTCCACATTGCAAGGTGCAATTCTGAAATTTTTTGCTTTTTCCTGTTAATCCTAGCATGATAAAGAAGATTCAAAGAGAGTGAGATGCCAGCTCCTTTCATTCAGTCAGTAGCTTCAAACATTTCTGGTATATGAAAAACATGTTTTTCAATGGCAAAAATCAATGAATATTGTAAATGCACAAACAGTAATATCTCCACATTGCAAGGTGCAATTCTGAAATGTTTTGCTTTTTCCTGCTAATCCTAGCATGATAAAGAAGATTCAAAGAGAGTGAGATGCCAGCTCCTTTCATTCAGTCAGTAGCTTCAAACATTTCTGGTATATGAAAAACATGTTTTTCAATGGCAAAAATCAATGAATATTGTAAATGCACAAACAGTAATATCTCCACATTGCACGGTGCAATTCTGAAATTTTTAGCTTTTTCCTGTTAATCCTAGCATGATAAAGAAGATTCAAAGAGAGTGAGATGCCAGCTCCTTTCATTCAGTCAGTAGCTTCAAACATTTCTGGTATATGAAAAACATGTTTTTCAATGGCAAAAATCAATGAATATTGTAAATGCACAAACAGTAATATCTCCACATTGCAAGGTGCAATTCTGAAATTTTTTGCTTTTTCCTGTTAATCCTAGCATGATAAAGAAGATTCAAAGAGAGTGAGATGCCAGCTCCTTTCATTGTCAGTAGCTTCAAACATTTCTGGTATATGAAAAACATGTTTTTCAATGGCAAAAATCAATGAATATTGTAAATGCAGAAACAGTAATATCTCCACATTGCAAGGTGCAATTCTGAAATTTTTTGCTTTTTCCTGCTAATCCTAGCATGATAAAGAAGATTCAAAGAGAGTGAGATGCCAGCTCCTTTCATTCAGTCAGTAGCTTCAATCATTTCTGGTATATGAAAAACATGTTTTTCAATGGCAAAAATCAATGAATATTGTAAATGCACAAACAGTAATATCTCCACATTGCACGGTGCAATTCTGAAATTTTTAGCTTTTTCCTGTTAATCCTAGCATGATAAAGAAGATTCAAAGAGAGTGAGATGCCAGCTCCTTTCATTCAGTCAGTAGCTTCAAACATTTCTGGTATATGAAAAACATGTTTTTCAATGGCAAAAATCAATGAATATTGTAAATGCACAAACAGTAATATCTCCACATTGCAAGGTGCAATTCTGAAATTTTTTGCTTTTTCCTGCTAATCCTAGCATGATAAAGAAGATTCAAAGAGAGTGAGATGCCAGCTCCTTTCATTCAGTCAGTAGCTTCAATCATTTCTGGTATATGAAAAACATGTTTTTCAATGGCAAAAATCAATGAATATTGTAAATGCACAAACAGTAATATCTCCACATTGCACGGTGCAATTCTGAAATTTTTAGCTTTTTCCTGTTAATCCTAGCATGATAAAGAAGATTCAAAGAGAGTGAGATGCCAGCTCCTTTCATTCAGTCAGTAGCTTCAAACATTTCTGGTATATGAAAAACATGTTTTTCAATGGCAAAAATCAATGAATATTGTAAATGCACAAACAGTAATATCTCCACATTGCAAGGTGCAATTCTGAAATTTTTTGCTTTTTCCTGTTAATCCTAGCATGATAAAGAAGATTCAGAGTGAGATGCCAGCTCCTTTCATTCAGTCAGTAGCTTCAAACATTTCTGGTATATGAAAAACGTTTTTCAATGGCAAAAATCAATGAATATTGTAAATGCACAAACAGTAATATCTCCACATTGCAAGGTGCAATTCTGAAATTTTTTGCTTTTTCCTGCTAATCCTAGCATGATAAAGAAGATTCAAAGAGAGTGAGATGCCAGCTCCTTTCATTCAGTCAGTAGCTTCAAACATTTCTGGTATATGAAAAACATGTTTTTCAATGGCAAAAATCAATGAATATTGTAAATGCACAAACAGTAATATCTCCACATTGCACGGTGCAATTCTGAAATTTTTAGCTTTTTCCTGTTAATCCTAGCATGATAAAGAAGATTCAAAGAGAGTGAGATGCCAGCTACTTTCATTCAGTCAGTAGCTTCAAACATTTCTGGTATATGAAAAACATGTTTTTCAATGGCAAAAATCAATGAATATTGTAAATGCACAAACAGTAATATCTCCACATTGCAAGGTGCAATTCTGAAATTTTTTGCTTTTTCCTGCTAATCCTAGCATGATAAAGAAGATTCAAAGAGAGTGAGATGCCAGCTCCTTTCATTCAGTCAGTAGCTTCAAACATTTCTGGTATATGAAAAACATGTTTTTCAATGGCAAAAATCAATGAATATTGTAAATGCACAAACAGTAATATCTCCACATTGCACGGTGCAATTCTGAAATTTTTAGCTTTTTCCTGTTAATCCTAGCATGATAAAGAAGATTCAAAGAGAGTGAGATGCCAGCTCCTTTCATTCAGTCAGTAGCTTCAAACATTTCTGGTATATGAAAAACATGTTTTTCAATGGCAAAAATCAATGAATATTGTAAATGCACAAACAGTAATATCTCCACATTGCAAGGTGCAATTCTGAAATTTTTTGCTTTTTCCTGCTAATCCTAGCATGATAAAGAAGATTCAAAGAGAGTGAGATGCCAGCTCCTTTCATTCAGTCAGTAGCTTCAAACATTTCTGGTATATGAAAAACATGTTTTTCAATGGCAAAAATCAATGAATATTGTAAATGCACAAACAGTAATATCTCCACATTGCAAGGTGCAATTCTGAAATTTTTTGCTTTTTCCTGCTAATCCTAGCATGATAAAGAAGATTCAAAGAGAGTGAGATGCCAGCTCCTTTCATTCAGTCAGTAGCTTCAAACATTTCTGGTATATGAAAAACATGTTTTTTAATGGCAAAAATCAATGAATTTTGTAAATGCACAAACAGTAATATCTCCACATTGCACGGTGCAATTCTGAAATTTTTAGCTTTTTCCTGTTAATCCTAGCATGATAAAGAAGATTCAAAGAGAGTGAGATGCCAGCTCCTTTCATTCAGTCAGTAGCTTGAAACATTTCTGGATGTTTTTCAATGGCAAAAATCAATGAATATTGTAAATGCACAAACAGTAATATCTCCACATTGCAAGGTGCAATTCTGAAATTTTTTGCTTTTTCCTGTTAATCCTAGCATGATAAAGAAGATTCAAAGAGAGTGAGATGCCAGCTCCTTTCATTCAGTCAGTAGCTTCAAACATTTCTGGTATATGAAAAACATGTTTTTCAATGGCAAAAATCAATGAATATTGTAAATGCACAAACAGTAATATCTCCACATTGCAAGGTGCAATTCTGAAATTTTTTGCTTTTTCCTGTTAATCCTAGCATGATAAAGAAGATTCAAAGAGAGTGAGATGCCAGCTCCTTTCATTCAGTCAGTAGCTTCAAACATTTCTGGTATATGAAAAACATGTTTTTCAATGGCAAAAATCAATGAATATTGTAAATGCACAAACAGTAATATCTCCACATTGCAAGGTGCAATTCTGAAATTTTTTGCTTTTTCCTGCTAATCCTAGCATGATAAAGAAGATTCAAAGAGAGTGAGATGCCAGCTCCTTTCATTCAGTCAGTAGCTTCAAACATTTCTGGTATATGAAAAACATGTTTTTCAATGGCAAAAATCAATGAATATTGTAAATGCACAAACAGTAATATCTCCACATTGCACGGTGCAATTCTGAAATTTTTAGCTTTTTCCTGTTAATCCTAGCATGATAAAGAAGATTCAAAGAGAGTGAGATGCCAGCTCCTTTCATTCAGTCAGTAGCTTCAAACATTTCTGGTATATGAAAAACATGTTTTTCAATGGCAAAAATCAATGAATATTGTAAATGCACAAACAGTAATATCTCCACATTGCAAGGTGCAATTCTGAAATTGTTTGCTTTTTCCTGCTAATCCTAGCATGATAAAGAAGATTCAAAGAGAGTGAGATGCCAGCTCCTTTCATTCAGTCAGTAGCTTCAAACATTTCTGGTATATGAAAAACATGTTTTTCAATGGCAAAAATCAATGAATATTGTAAATGCACAAACAGTAATATCTCCACATTGCACGGTGCAATTCTGAAATTTTTAGCTTTTTCCTGTTAATCCTAGCATGATAAAGAAGATTCAAAGAGAGTGAGATGCCAGCTCCTTTCATTCAGTCAGTAGCTTCAAACATTTCTGGACGTTTTTCAATGGCAAAAATTAATGAATATTGTAAATGCACAAACAGTAATATCTCCACATTGCAAGGTGCAATTCTGAAATTTTTTGCTTTTTCCTGCTAATCCTAGCATGATAAAGAAGATTCAAAGAGAGTGAGATGCCAGCTCCTTTCATTCAGTCAGTAGCTTCAAACATTTCTGGTATATGAAAAACATGTTTTTCAATGGCAAAAATCAATGAATATTGTAAATGCACAAACAGTAATATCTCCACATTGCAAGGTGCAATTCTGAAATTTTTTGCTTTTTCCTGCTAATCCTAGCATGATAAAGAAGATTCAAAGAGAGTGAGATGCCAGCTCCTTTCATTCAGTCAGTAGCTTCAAACATTTCTGGTATATGAAAAACATGTTTTTCAATGGCAAAAATCAATGAATATTGTAAATGCACAAACAGTAATATCTCCACATTGCACGGTGCAATTCTGAAATTTTTAGCTTTTTCCTGTTAATCCTAGCATGATAAAGAAGATTCAAAGAGAGTGAGATGCCAGCTCCTTTCATTCAGTCAGTAGCTTCAAACATTTCTGGTATATGAAAAACATGTTTTTCAATGGCAAAAATCAATGAATATTGTAAATGCACAAACAGTAATATCTCCACATTGCAAGGTGCAATTCTGAAATTTTTTGCTTTTTCCTGTTAATCCTAGCATGATAAAGAAGATTCAAAGAGAGTGAGATGCCAGCTCCTTTCATTCAGTCAGTAGCTTCAAACATTTCTGGTATATGAAAAACATGTTTTTCAATGGCAAAAATCAATGAATATTGTAAATGCACAAACAGTAATATCTCCACATTGCAAGGTGCAATTCTGAAATGTTTTGCTTTTTCCTGCTAATCCTAGCATGATAAAGAAGATTCAAAGAGAGTGAGATGCCAGCTCCTTTCATTCAGTCAGTAGCTTCAAACATTTCTGGTATATGAAAAACATGTTTTTCAATGGCAAAAATCAATGAATATTGTAAATGCACAAACAGTAATATCTCCACATTGCAAGGTGCAATTCTGAAATTTTTTGCTTTTTCCTGCTAATCCTAGCATGATAAAGAAGATTCAAAGAGAGTGAGATGCCAGCTCCTTTCATTCAGTCAGTAGCTTCAAACATTTCTGGTATATGAAAAACATGTTTTTCAATGGCAAAAATCAATGAATATTGTAAATGCACAAACAGTAATATCTCCACATTGCAAGGTGCAATTCTGAAATTTTTTGCTTTTTCCTGCTAATCCTAGCATGATAAAGAAGATTCAAAGAGAGTGAGATGCCAGCTCCTTTCATTCAGTCAGTAGCTTCAAACATTTCTGGTATATGAAAAACATGTTTTTCAATGGCAAAAATCAATGAATATTGTAAATGCACAAACAGTAATATCTCCACATTGCACGGTGCAATTCTGAAATTTTTAGCTTTTTCCTGTTAATCCTAGCATGATAAAGAAGATTCAAAGAGAGTGAGATGCCAGCTCCTTTCATTCAGTCAGTAGCTTCAAACATTTCTGGTATATGAAAAACATGTTTTTCAATGGCAAAAATCAATGAATATTGTAAATGCACAAACAGTAATATCTCCACATTGCACGGTGCAATTCTGAAATTTTTAGCTTTTTCCTGTTAATCCTAGCATGATAAAGAAGATTCAAAGAGAGTGAGATGCCAGCTCCTTTCATTCAGTCAGTAGCTTCAAACATTTCTGGTATATGAAAAACATGTTTTTCAATGGCAAAAATCAATGAATATTGTAAATGCACAAACAGGAATATCTCCACATTGCAAGGTGCAATTCTGAAATTTTTTGCTTTTTCCTGCTAATCCTAGCATGATAAAGAAGATTCAAAGAGAGTGAGATGCCAGCTCCTTTCATTCAGTCAGTAGCTTCAAACATTTCTGGTATATGAAAAACATGTTTTTCAATGGCAAAAATCAATGAATATTGTAAATGCACAAACAGTAATATCTCCACATTGCAAGGTGCAATTCTGAAATTTTTAGCTTTTTCCTGCTAATCCTAGCATGATAAAGAAGATTCAAAGAGAGTGAGATGCCAGCTCCTTTCATTCAGTCAGTAGCTTCAAACATTTCTGGTATATGAAAAACATGTTTTTCAATGGCAAAAATCAATGAATATTGTAAATGCACAAACAGTAATATCTCCACATTGCAAGGTGCAATTCTGAAATTTTTTGCTTTTTCCTGCTAATCCTAGCATGATAAAGAAGATTCAAAGAGTGAGATGCCAGCTCCTTTCATTCAGTCAGTAGCTTCAAACATTTCTGGTATATGAAAAACATGTTTTTCAATGGCAAAAATCAATGAATATTGTAAATGCACAAACAGTAATATCTCCACATTGCACGGTGCAATTCTGAAATTTTTAGCTTTTTCCTGTTAATCCTAGCATGATAAAGAAGATTCAAAGAGAGTGAGATGCCAGCTCCTTTCATTCAGTCAGTAGCTTCAAACATTTCTGGTATATGAAAAACATGTTTTTCAATGGCAAAAATCAATGAATATTGTAAATGCACAAACAGTAATATCTCCACATTGCAAGGTGCAATTCTGAAATTTTTTGCTTTTTCCTGCTAATCCTAGCATGATAAAGAAGATTCAAAGAGAGTGAGATGCCAGCTCCTTTCATTCAGTCAGTAGCTTCAAACATTTCTGGTATATGAAAAACATGTTTTTCAATGGCAAAAATCAATGAATATTGTAAATGCACAAACAGTAATATCTCCACATTGCACGGTGCAATTCTGAAATTTTTAGCTTTTTCCTGTTAATCCTAGCATGATAAAGAAGATTCAAAGAGAGTGAGATGCCAGCTCCTTTCATTCAGTCAGTAGCTTCAAACATTTCTGGTATATGAAAAACATGTTTTTCAATGGCAAAAATCAATGAATATTGTAAATGCACAAACAGTAATATCTCCACATTGCACGGTGCAATTCTGAAATTTTTAGCTTTTTCCTGTTAATCCTAGCATGATAAAGAAGATTCAAAGAGAGTGAGATGCCAGCTCCTTTCATTCAGTCAGTAGCTTCAAACATTTCTGGTATATGAAAAACATGTTTTTCAATGGCAAAAATCAATGAATATTGTAAATGCACAAACAGTAATATCTCCACATTGCAAGGTGCAATTCTGAAATTTTTAGCTTTTTCCTGTTAATCCTAGCATGATAAAGAAGATTCAAAGAGAGTGAGATGCCAGCTCCTTTCATTCAGTCAGTAGCTTCAAACATTTCTGGTATATGAAAAACATGTTTTTCAATGGCAAAAATCAATGAATATTGTAAATGCACAAACAGTAATATCTCCACATTGCAAGGTGCAATTCTGAAATTTTTTGCTTTTTCCTGTTAATCCTAGCATGATAAAGAAGATTCAAAGAGAGTGAGATGCCAGCTCCTTTCATTCAGTCAGTAGCTTCAAACATTTCTGGTATATGAAAAACATGTTTTTCAATGGCAAAAATCAATGAATATTGTAAATGCACAAACAGTAATATCTCCACATTGCAAGGTGCAATTCTGAAATTTTTTGCTTTTTCCTGCTAATCCTAGCATGATAAAGAAGATTCAAAGAGAGTGAGATGCCAGCTCCTTTCATTCAGTCAGTAGCTTCAAACATTTCTGGTATATGAAAAACATGTTTTTCAATGGCAAAAATCAATGAATATTGTAAATGCACAAACAGTAATATCTCCACATTGCACGGTGCAATTCTGAAATTTTTAGCTTTTTCCTGTTAATCCTAGCATGATAAAGAAGATTCAAAGAGAGTGAGATGCCAGCTCCTTTCATTCAGTCAGTAGCTTCAAACATTTCTGGTATATGAAAAACATGTTTTTCAATGGCAAAAATCAATGAATATTGTAAATGCACAAACAGTAATATCTCCACATTGCAAGGTGCAATTCTGAAATTTTTTGCTTTTTCCTGTTAATCCTAGCATGATAAAGAAGATTCAAAGAGAGTGAGATGCCAGCTCCTTTCATTGTCAGTAGCTTCAAACATTTCTGGTATATGAAAAACATGTTTTTCAATGGCAAAAATCAATGAATATTGTAAATGCACAAACAGTAATATCTCCACATTGCAAGGTGCAATTCTGAAATTTTTTGCTTTTTCCTGCTAATCCTAGCATGATAAAGAAGATTCAAAGAGAGTGAGATGCCAGCTCCTTTCATTCAGTCAGTAGCTTCAATCATTTCTGGTATATGAAAAACATGTTTTTCAATGGCAAAAATCAATGAATATTGTAAATGCACAAACAGTAATATCTCCACATTGCACGGTGCAATTCTGAAATTTTTAGCTTTTTCCTGTTAATCCTAGCATGATAAAGAAGATTCAAAGAGAGTGAGATGCCAGCTCCTTTCATTCAGTCAGTAGCTTCAAACATTTCTGGTATATGAAAAACATGTTTTTCAATGGCAAAAATCAATGAATATTGTAAATGCACAAACAGTAATATCTCCACATTGCAAGGTGCAATTCTGAAATTTTTTGCTTTTTCCTGCTAATCCTAGCATGATAAAGAAGATTCAAAGAGAGTGAGATGCCAGCTCCTTTCATTCAGTCAGTAGCTTCAATCATTTCTGGTATATGAAAAACATGTTTTTCAATGGCAAAAATCAATGAATATTGTAAATGCACAAACAGTAATATCTCCACATTGCACGGTGCAATTCTGAAATTTTTAGCTTTTTCCTGTTAATCCTAGCATGATAAAGAAGATTCAAAGAGAGTGAGATGCCAGCTCCTTTCATTCAGTCAGTAGCTTCAAACATTTCTGGTATATGAAAAACATGTTTTTCAATGGCAAAAATCAATGAATATTGTAAATGCACAAACAGTAATATCTCCACATTGCAAGGTGCAATTCTGAAATTTTTTGCTTTTTCCTGTTAATCCTAGCATGATAAAGAAGATTCAAAGAGAGTGAGATGCCAGCTCCTTTCATTCAGTCAGTAGCTTCAAACATTTCTGGTATATGAAAAACATGTTTTTCAATGGCAAAAATCAATGAATATTGTAAATGCACAAACAGTAATATCTCCACATTGCAAGGTGCAATTCTGAAATTTTTTGCTTTTTCCTGCTAATCCTAGCATGATAAAGAAGATTCAAAGAGAGTGAGATGCCAGCTCCTTTCATTCAGTCAGTAGCTTCAAACATTTCTGGTATATGAAAAACATGTTTTTCAATGGCAAAAATCAATGAATATTGTAAATGCACAAACAGTAATATCTCCACATTGCACGGTGCAATTCTGAAATTTTTAGCTTTTTCCTGTTAATCCTAGCATGATAAAGAAGATTCAAAGAGAGTGAGATGCCAGCTCCTTTCATTCAGTCAGTAGCTTCAAACATTTCTGGTATATGAAAAACATGTTTTTCAATGGCAAAAATCAATGAATATTGTAAATGCACAAACAGTAATATCTCCACATTGCAAGGTGCAATTCTGAAATTTTTTGCTTTTTCCTGCTAATCCTAGCATGATAAAGAAGATTCAAAGAGAGTGAGATGCCAGCTCCTTTCATTCAGTCAGTAGCTTCAATCATTTCTGGTATATGAAAAACATGTTTTTCAATGGCAAAAATCAATGAATATTGTAAATGCACAAACAGTAATATCTCCACATTGCACGGTGCAATTCTGAAATTTTTAGCTTTTTCCTGTTAATCCTAGCATGATAAAGAAGATTCAAGAGAGTGAGATGCCAGCTCCTTTCATTCAGTCAGTAGCTTCAAACATTTCTGGTATATGAAAAACATGTTTTTCAATGGCAAAAATCAATGAATATTGTAAATGCACAAACAGTAATATCTCCACATTGCAAGGTGCAATTCTGAAATTTTTTGCTTTTTCCTGCTAATCCTAGCATGATAAAGAAGATTCAAAGAGAGTGAGATGCCAGCTCCTTTCATTCAGTCAGTAGCTTCAATCATTTCTGGTATATGAAAAACATGTTTTTCAATGGCAAAAATCAATGAATATTGTAAATGCACAAACAGTAATATCTCCACATTGCACGGTGCAATTCTGAAATTTTTAGCTTTTTCCTGTTAATCCTAGCATGATAAAGAAGATTCAAAGAGAGTGAGATGCCAGCTCCTTTCATTCAGTCAGTAGCTTCAAACATTTCTGGTATATGAAAAACATGTTTTTCAATGGCAAAAATCAATGAATATTGTAAATGCACAAACAGTAATATCTCCACATTGCAAGGTGCAATTCTGAAATTTTTTGCTTTTTCCTGTTAATCCTAGCATGATAAAGAAGATTCAAAGAGAGTGAGATGCCAGCTCCTTTCATTCAGTCAGTAGCTTCAAACATTTCTGGTATATGAAAAACGTTTTTCAATGGCAAAAATCAATGAATATTGTAAATGCACAAACAGTAATATCTCCACATTGCAAGGTGCAATTCTGAAATTTTTTGCTTTTTCCTGCTAATCCTAGCATGATAAAGAAGATTCAAAGAGAGTGAGATGCCAGCTCCTTTCATTCAGTCAGTAGCTTCAAACATTTCTGGTATATGAAAAACATGTTTTTCAATGGCAAAAATCAATGAATATTGTAAATGCACAAACAGTAATATCTCCACATTGCACGGTGCAATTCTGAAATTTTTAGCTTTTTCCTGTTAATCCTAGCATGATAAAGAAGATTCAAAGAGAGTGAGATGCCAGCTACTTTCATTCAGTCAGTAGCTTCAAACATTTCTGGTATATGAAAAACATGTTTTTCAATGGCAAAAATCAATGAATATTGTAAATGCACAAACAGTAATATCTCCACATTGCAAGGTGCAATTCTGAAATTTTTTGCTTTTTCCTGCTAATCCTAGCATGATAAAGAAGATTCAAAGAGAGTGAGATGCCAGCTCCTTTCATTCAGTCAGTAGCTTCAAACATTTCTGGTATATGAAAAACATGTTTTTCAATGGCAAAAATCAATGAATATTGTAAATGCACAAACAGTAATATCTCCACATTGCACGGTGCAATTCTGAAATTTTTAGCTTTTTCCTGTTAATCCTAGCATGATAAAGAAGATTCAAAGAGAGTGAGATGCCAGCTCCTTTCATTCAGTCAGTAGCTTCAAACATTTCTGGTATATGAAAAACATGTTTTTCAATGGCAAAAATCAATGAATATTGTAAATGCACAAACAGTAATATCTCCACATTGCAAGGTGCAATTCTGAAATTTTTTGCTTTTTCCTGCTAATCCTAGCATGATAAAGAAGATTCAAAGAGAGTGAGATGCCAGCTCCTTTCATTCAGTCAGTAGCTTCAAACATTTCTGGTATATGAAAAACATATTTTTCAATGGCAAAAATCAATGAATATTGTAAATGCACAAACAGTAATATCTCCACATTGCACGGTGCAATTCTGAAATTTTTAGCTTTTTCCTGTTAATCCTAGCATGATAAAGAAGATTCAAAGAGAGTGAGATGCCAGCTCCTTTCATTCAGTCAGTAGCTTCAAACATTTCTGGTATATGAAAAACATGTTTTTCAATGGCAAAAATCAATGAATATTGTAAATGCACAAACAGTAATATCTCCACATTGCAAGGTGCAATTCTGAAATTTTTTGCTTTTTCCTGTTAATCCTAGCATGATAAAGAAGATTCAAAGAGAGTGAGATGCCAGCTCCTTTCATTCAGTCAGTAGCTTCAAACATTTCTGGTATATGAAAAACATGTTTTTCAATGGCAAAAATCAATGAATATTGTAAATGCACAAACAGTAATATCTCCACATTGCAAGGTGCAATTCTGAAATTTTTTGCTTTTTCCTGCTAATCCTAGCATGATAAAGAAGATTCAAAGAGAGTGAGATGCCAGCTCCTTTCATTCAGTCAGTAGCTTCAATCATTTCTGGTATATGAAAAACATGTTTTTCAATGGCAAAAATCAATGAATATTGTAAATGCACAAACAGTAATATCTCCACATTGCACGGTGCAATTCTGAAATTTTTAGCTTTTTCCTGTTAATCCTAGCATGATAAAGAAGATTCAAAGAGAGTGAGATGCCAGCTCCTTTCATTCAGTCAGTAGCTTCAAACATTTCTGGTATATGAAAAACATGTTTTTCAATGGCAAAAATCAATGAATATTGTAAATGCACAAACAGTAATATCTCCACATTGCAAGGTGCAATTCTGAAATTTTTAGCTTTTTCCTGTTAATCCTAGCATGATAAAGAAGATTCAAAGAGAGTGAGATGCCAGCTCCTTTCATTCAGTCAGTAGCTTCAAACATTTCTGGTATATGAAAAACATGTTTTTCAATGGCAAAAATCAATGAATATTGTAAATGCACAAACAGTAATATCTCCACATTGCAAGGTGCAATTCTGAAATTTTTTGCTTTTTCCTGTTAATCCTAGCATGATAAAGAAGATTCAAAGAGAGTGAGATGCCAGCTCCTTTCATTCAGTCAGTAGCTTCAAAAATTTCTGGTATATGAAAAACATGTTTTTCAATGGCAAAAATCAATGAATATTGTAAATGCACAAACAGTAATATCTCCACATTGCAAGGTGCAATTCTGAAATTTTTTGCTTTTTCCTGCTAATCCTAGCATGATAAAGAAGATTCAAAGAGAGTGAGATGCCAGCTACTTTCATTCAGTCAGTAGCTTCAAACATTTCTGGTATATGAATAACAATGTTTTTCAATGGCAAAAATCAATGAATATTGTAAATGCACAAACAGTAATTTCTCCGCATTGCAAGGTGCAAGTCTGAAATTTTTTGCTTTTTCCTGCTCCTCAGCATGATAAAGAAGATTCAAAGAGAGTGAGATGCCAGCTACTTTCATTCAGTCAGTAGCTTCAATCATTTCTGGACGTTTTTCAATGGTAAAAATCAATGAATATTGTAAATGCACAAACAGTAATTTCTCCACATTGCAAGGTGCAATTCTGAAATTTTTTGCTTTTTCCTGCTCCTCTTAGCATGATAAAGAAGATTCAAAGAGAGTGAGATGCCAGCTCCTTTCATTCAGTCAGTAGCTTCAAACATTTCTGGTATATGAATAACATGATGTTTTTCAATGGCAAAAATCAATGAATATTGTAAATGCACAAACAGTAATTTCTCCGCATTGCAAGGTGCAATTCTGAAATTTTTTGCTTTTTCCTGCTCCTCTTAGCATGATAAAGAAGATTCAAAGAGAGTGAGATGCCAGCTCCTTTCATTCAGTCAGTACCTTCAATCATTTCTGGACGTTTTTCAATGGCAAAAATCAATGAATATTGTAAATGCACAAACAGTAATTTCTCCGCATTGCAAGGTGCAATTCTGAAATTTTTTGCTTTTTCCCGCTCCTCTTAGCATGATAAAGAAGATTCAAAGAGAGTGAGGTGCCAGCTCCTTTCATTCAGTCAGTAGCTTCAAACATTTCTGGTATATGAATAACATGTTTTTCAATGGCAAAAATCAATGAATATTGTAAATGCACAAACAGTAATTTCTCCGCATTGCAAGGTGCAATTCTGAAATTTTTTGATTTTTCCTGCTCCTCTTAGCATGATAAAGAAGATTCAAAGAGAGTGAGATGCCAGCTCCTTTCATTCAGTCAGTAGCTTCAATCATTTCTGGTATATGAAAAACATGTTTTTCAATGGCAAAAATCAATGAATATTGTAAATGCACAAACAGTAATATCTCCACATTGCACGGTGCAATTCTGAAATTTTTAGCTTTTTCCTGTTAATCCTAGCATGATAAAGAAGATTCAAAGAGAGTGAGATGCCAGCTCCTTTCATTCAGTCAGTAGCTTCAAACATTTCTGGTATATGAAAAACATGTTTTTCAATGGCAAAAATCAATGAATATTGTAAATGCACAAACAGTAATATCTCCACATTGCAAGGTGCAATTCTGAAATTTTTTGCTTTTTCCTGTTAATCCTAGCATGATAAAGAAGATTCAAAGAGAGTGAGATGCCAGCTCCTTTCATTCAGTCAGTAGCTTCAAACATTTCTGGTATATGAAAAACATGTTTTTCAATGGCAAAAATCAATGAATATTGTAAATGCACAAACAGTAATATCTCCACATTGCAAGGTGCAATTCTGAAATTTTTTGCTTTTTCCTGCTAATCCTAGCATGATAAAGAAGATTCAAAGAGAGTGAGATGCCAGCTCCTTTCATTCAGTCAGTAGCTTCAAACATTTCTGGTATATGAAAAACATGTTTTTCAATGGCAAAAATCAATGAATATTGTAAATGCACAAACAGTAATATCTCCACATTGCACGGTGCAATTCTGAAATTTTTAGCTTTTTCCTGTTAATCCTAGCATGATAAAGAAGATTCAAAGAGAGTGAGATGCCAGCTCCTTTCATTCAGTCAGTAGCTTCAAACATTTCTGGTATATGAAAAACATGTTTTTCAATGGCAAAAATCAATGAATATTGTAAATGCACAAACAGTAATATCTCCACATTGCAAGGTGCAATTCTGAAATTTTTTGCTTTTTCCTGCTAATCCTAGCATGATAAAGAAGATTCAAAGAGAGTGAGATGCCAGCTCCTTTCATTCAGTCAGTAGCTTCAAACATTTCTGGTATATGAAAAACATGTTTTTCAATGGCAAAAATCAATGAATATTGTAAATGCACAAACAGTAATATCTCCACATTGCACGGTGCAATTCTGAAATTTTTAGCTTTTTCCTGTTAATCCTAGCATGATAAAGAAGATTCAAAGAGAGTGAGATGCCAGCTCCTTTCATTCAGTCAGTAGCTTCAAACATTTCTGGTATATGAAAAACATGTTTTTCAATGGCAAAAATCAATGAATATTGTAAATGCACAAACAGTAATATCTCCACATTGCAAGGTGCAATTCTGAAATTTTTTGCTTTTTCCTGCTAATCCTAGCATGATAAAGAAGATTCAAAGAGAGTGAGATGCCAGCTCCTTTCATTCAGTCAGTAGCTTCAAACATTTCTGGTATATGAAAAACATGTTTTTCAATGGCAAAAATCAATGAATATTGTAAATGCACAAACAGTAATATCTCCACATTGCACGGTGCAATTCTGAAATTTTTAGCTTTTTCCTGTTAATCCTAGCATGATAAAGAAGATTCAAAGAGAGTGAGATGCCAGCTCCTTTCATTCAGTCAGTAGCTTCAAACATTTCTGGTATATGAAAAACATGTTTTTCAATGGCAAAAATCAATGAATATTGTAAATGCACAAACAGTAATATCTCCACATTGCAAGGTGCAATTCTGAAATTTTTTGCTTTTTCCTGCTAATCCTAGCATGATAAAGAAGATTCAAAGAGAGTGAGATGCCAGCTCCTTTCATTCAGTCAGTAGCTTCAAACATTTCTGGTATATGAAAAACATGTTTTTCAATGGCAAAAATCAATGAATATTGTAAATGCACAAACAGTAATATCTCCACATTGCACGGTGCAATTCTGAAATTTTTAGCTTTTTCCTGTTAATCCTAGCATGATAAAGAAGATTCAAAGAGAGTGAGATGCCAGCTCCTTTCATTCAGTCAGTAGCTTCAAACATTTCTGGTATATGAAAAACATGTTTTTCAATGGCAAAAATCAATGAATATTGTAAATGCACAAACAGTAATATCTCCACATTGCAAGGTGCAATTCTGAAATTTTTAGCTTTTTCCTGTTAATCCTAGCATGATAAAGAAGATTCAAAGAGAGTGAGATGCCAGCTCCTTTCATTCAGTCAGTAGCTTCAAACATTTCTGGTATATGAAAAACATGTTTTTCAATGGCAAAAATCAATGAATATTGTAAATGCACAAACAGTAATATCTCCACATTGCAAGGTGCAATTCTGAAATTTTTTGCTTTTTCCTGTTAATCCTAGCATGATAAAGAAGATTCAAAGAGAGTGAGATGCCAGCTCCTTTCATTCAGTCAGTAGCTTCAAACATTTCTGGTATATGAAAAACATGTTTTTCAATGGCAAAAATCAATGAATATTGTAAATGCACAAACAGTAATATCTCCACATTGCAAGGTGCAATTCTGAAATTTTTTGCTTTTTCCTGCTAATCCTAGCATGATAAAGAAGATTCAAAGAGAGTGAGATGCCAGCTCCTTTCATTCAGTCAGTAGCTTCAAACATTTCTGGTATATGAAAAACATGTTTTTCAATGGCAAAAATCAATGAATATTGTAAATGCACAAACAGTAATATCTCCACATTGCACGGTGCAATTCTGAAATTTTTAGCTTTTTCCTGTTAATCCTAGCATGATAAAGAAGATTCAAAGAGAGTGAGATGCCAGCTCCTTTCATTCAGTCAGTAGCTTCAAACATTTCTGGTATATGAAAAACATGTTTTTCAATGGCAAAAATCAATGAATATTGTAAATGCACAAACAGTAATATCTCCACATTGCAAGGTGCAATTCTGAAATTTTTTGCTTTTTCCTGTTAATCCTAGCATGATAAAGAAGATTCAAAGAGAGTGAGATGCCAGCTCCTTTCATTGTCAGTAGCTTCAAACATTTCTGGTATATGAAAAACGTTTTTCAATGGCAAAAATCAATGAATATTGTAAATGCACAAACAGTAATATCTCCACATTGCAAGGTGCAATTCTGAAATTTTTTGCTTTTTCCTGCTAATCCTAGCATGATAAAGAAGATTCAAAGAGAGTGAGATGCCAGCTCCTTTCATTCAGTCAGTAGCTTCAATCATTTCTGGTATATGAAAAACATGTTTTTCAATGGCAAAAATCAATGAATATTGTAAATGCACAAACAGTAATATCTCCACATTGCACGGTGCAATTCTGAAATTTTTAGCTTTTTCCTGTTAATCCTAGCATGATAAAGAAGATTCAAAGAGAGTGAGATGCCAGCTCCTTTCATTCAGTCAGTAGCTTCAAACATTTCTGGTATATGAAAAACATGTTTTTCAATGGCAAAAATCAATGAATATTGTAAATGCACAAACAGTAATATCTCCACATTGCAAGGTGCAATTCTGAAATTTTTTGCTTTTTCCTGCTAATCCTAGCATGATAAAGAAGATTCAAAGAGAGTGAGATGCCAGCTCCTTTCATTCAGTCAGTAGCTTCAAACATTTCTGGTATATGAAAAACATGTTTTTCAATGGCAAAAATCAATGAATATTGTAAATGCACAAACAGTAATATCTCCACATTGCAAGGTGCAATTCTGAAATTTTTTGCTTTTTCCTGCTAATCCTAGCATGATAAAGAAGATTCAAAGAGAGTGAGATGCCAGCTCCTTTCATTCAGTCAGTAGCTTCAAACATTTCTGGTATATGAAAAACATGTTTTTCAATGGCAAAAATCAATGAATATTGTAAATGCACAAACAGTAATATCTCCACATTGCAAGGTGCAATTCTGAAATTTTTTGCTTTTTCCTGCTAATCCTAGCATGATAAAGAAGATTCAAAGAGAGTGAGATGCCAGCTCCTTTCATTCAGTCAGTAGCTTCAAACATTTCTGGTATATGAAAAACATGTTTTTCAATGGCAAAAATCAATGAATATTGTAAATGCACAAACAGTAATATCTCCACATTGCACGGTGCAATTCTGAAATTTTTAGCTTTTTCCTGTTAATCCTAGCATGATAAAGAAGATTCAAAGAGAGTGAGATGCCAGCTCCTTTCATTCAGTCAGTAGCTTCAAACATTTCTGGTATATGAAAAACATGTTTTTCAATGGCAAAAATCAATGAATATTGTAAATGCACAAACAGTAATATCTCCACATTGCAAGGTGCAATTCTGAAATTTTTTGCTTTTTCCTGTTAATCCTAGCATGATAAAGAAGATTCAAAGAGAGTGAGATGCCAGCTCCTTTCATTGTCAGTAGCTTCAAACATTTCTGGTATATGAAAAACGTTTTTCAATGGCAAAAATCAATGAATATTGTAAATGCACAAACAGTAATATCTCCACATTGCAAGGTGCAATTCTGAAATTTTTTGCTTTTTCCTGCTAATCCTAGCATGATAAAGAAGATTCAAAGAGAGTGAGATGCCAGCTCCTTTCATTCAGTCAGTAGCTTCAATCATTTCTGGTATATGAAAAACATGTTTTTCAATGGCAAAAATCAATGAATATTGTAAATGCACAAACAGTAATATCTCCACATTGCACGGTGCAATTCTGAAATTTTTAGCTTTTTCCTGTTAATCCTAGCATGATAAAGAAGATTCAAAGAGAGTGAGATGCCAGCTCCTTTCATTCAGTCAGTAGCTTCAAACATTTCTGGTATATGAAAAACATGTTTTTCAATGGCAAAAATCAATGAATATTGTAAATGCACAAACAGTAATATCTCCACATTGCAAGGTGCAATTCTGAAATTTTTTGCTTTTTCCTGCTAATCCTAGCATGATAAAGAAGATTCAAAGAGAGTGAGATGCCAGCTCCTTTCATTCAGTCAGTAGCTTCAAACATTTCTGGTATATGAAAAACATGTTTTTCAATGGCAAAAATCAATGAATATTGTAAATGCACAAACAGTAATATCTCCACATTGCAAGGTGCAATTCTGAAATTTTTTGCTTTTTCCTGCTAATCCTAGCATGATAAAGAAGATTCAAAGAGAGTGAGATGCCAGCTCCTTTCATTCAGTCAGTAGCTTCAAACATTTCTGGTATATGAAAAACATGTTTTTCAATGGCAAAAATCAATGAATATTGTAAATGCACAAACAGTAATATCTCCACATTGCAAGGTGCAATTCTGAAATTTTTTGCTTTTTCCTGCTAATCCTAGCATGATAAAGAAGATTCAAAGAGAGTGAGATGCCAGCTCCTTTCATTCAGTCAGTAGCTTCAAACATTTCTGGTATATGAAAAACATGTTTTTCAATGGCAAAAATCAATGAATATTGTAAATGCACAAACAGTAATATCTCCACATTGCACGGTGCAATTCTGAAATTTTTAGCTTTTTCCTGTTAATGCTAGCATGATAAAGAAGATTCAAAGAGAGTGAGATGCCAGCTCCTTTCATTCAGTCAGTAGCTTCAAACATTTCTGGTATATGAAAAACATGTTTTTCAATGGCAAAAATCAATGAATATTGTAAATGCACAAACAGTAATATCTCCACATTGCAAGGTGCAATTCTGAAATTTTTTGCTTTTTCCTGCTAATCCTAGCATGATAAAGAAGATTCAAAGAGAGTGAGATGCCAGCTCCTTTCATTCAGTCAGTAGCTTCAAACATTTCTGGTATATGAAAAACATGTTTTTCAATGGCAAAAATCAATGAATATTGTAAATGCACAAACAGTAATATCTCCACATTGCACGGTGCAATTCTGAAATTTTTAGCTTTTTCCTGTTAATCCTAGCATGATAAAGAAGATTCAAAGAGAGTGAGATGCCAGCTCCTTTCATTCAGTCAGTAGCTTCAAACATTTCTGGTATATGAAAAACATGTTTTTCAATGGCAAAAATCAATGAATATTGTAAATGCACAAACAGTAATATCTCCACATTGCAAGGTGCAATTCTGAAATTTTTTGCTTTTTCCTGCTAATCCTAGCATGATAAAGAAGATTCAAAGAGAGTGAGATGCCAGCTCCTTTCATTCAGTCAGTAGCTTCAAACATTTCTGGTATATGAAAAACATGTTTTTCAATGGCAAAAATCAATGAATATTGTAAATGCACAAACAGTAATATCTCCACATTGCACGGTGCAATTCTGAAATTTTTAGCTTTTTCCTGTTAATCCTAGCATGATAAAGAAGATTCAAAGAGAGTGAGATGCCAGCTCCTTTCATTCAGTCAGTAGCTTCAAACATTTCTGGTATATGAAAAACATGTTTTTCAATGGCAAAAATCAATGAATATTGTAAATGCACAAACAGTAATATCTCCACATTGCAAGGTGCAATTCTGAAATTTTTAGCTTTTTCCTGTTAATCCTAGCATGATAAAGAAGATTCAAAGAGAGTGAGATGCCAGCTCCTTTCATTCAGTCAGTAGCTTCAAACATTTCTGGTATATGAAAAACATGTTTTTCAATGGCAAAAATCAATGAATATTGTAAATGCACAAACAGTAATATCTCCACATTGCAAGGTGCAATTCTGAAATTTTTTGCTTTTTCCTGTTAATCCTAGCATGATAAAGAAGATTCAAAGAGAGTGAGATGCCAGCTCCTTTCATTCAGTCAGTAGCTTCAAACATTTCTGGTATATGAAAAACATGTTTTTCAATGGCAAAAATCAATGAATATTGTAAATGCACAAACAGTAATATCTCCACATTGCAAGGTGCAATTCTGAAATTTTTTGCTTTTTCCTGCTAATCCTAGCATGATAAAGAAGATTCAAAGAGAGTGAGATGCCAGCTCCTTTCATTCAGTCAGTAGCTTCAAACATTTCTGGTATATGAAAAACATGTTTTTCAATGGCAAAAATCAATGAATATTGTAAATGCACAAACAGTAATATCTCCACATTGCACGGTGCAATTCTGAAATTTTTAGCTTTTTCCTGTTAATCCTAGCATGATAAAGAAGATTCAAAGAGAGTGAGATGCCAGCTCCTTTCATTCAGTCAGTAGCTTCAAACATTTCTGGTATATGAAAAACATGTTTTTCAATGGCAAAAATCAATGAATATTGTAAATGCACAAACAGTAATATCTCCACATTGCAAGGTGCAATTCTGAAATTTTTTGCTTTTTCCTGTTAATCCTAGCATGATAAAGAAGATTCAAAGAGAGTGAGATGCCAGCTCCTTTCATTGTCAGTAGCTTCAAACATTTCTGGTATATGAAAAACATGTTTTTCAATGGCAAAAATCAATGAATATTGTAAATGCACAAACAGTAATATCTCCACATTGCAAGGTGCAATTCTGAAATTTTTTGCTTTTTCCTGCTAATCCTAGCATGATAAAGAAGATTCAAAGAGAGTGAGATGCCAGCTCCTTTCATTCAGTCAGTAGCTTCAATCATTTCTGGTATATGAAAAACATGTTTTTCAATGGCAAAAATCAATGAATATTGTAAATGCACAAACAGTAATATCTCCACATTGCACGGTGCAATTCTGAAATTTTTAGCTTTTTCCTGTTAATCCTAGCATGATAAAGAAGATTCAAAGAGAGTGAGATGCCAGCTCCTTTCATTCAGTCAGTAGCTTCAAACATTTCTGGTATATGAAAAACATGTTTTTCAATGGCAAAAATCAATGAATATTGTAAATGCACAAACAGTAATATCTCCACATTGCAAGGTGCAATTCTGAAATTTTTTGCTTTTTCCTGCTAATCCTAGCATGATAAAGAAGATTCAAAGAGAGTGAGATGCCAGCTCCTTTCATTCAGTCAGTAGCTTCAATCATTTCTGGTATATGAAAAACATGTTTTTCAATGGCAAAAATCAATGAATATTGTAAATGCACAAACAGTAATATCTCCACATTGCACGGTGCAATTCTGAAATTTTTAGCTTTTTCCTGTTAATCCTAGCATGATAAAGAAGATTCAAAGAGAGTGAGATGCCAGCTCCTTTCATTCAGTCAGTAGCTTCAAACATTTCTGGTATATGAAAAACATGTTTTTCAATGGCAAAAATCAATGAATATTGTAAATGCACAAACAGTAATATCTCCACATTGCAAGGTGCAATTCTGAAATTTTTTGCTTTTTCCTGTTAATCCTAGCATGATAAAGAAGATTCAAAGAGAGTGAGATGCCAGCTCCTTTCATTCAGTCAGTAGCTTCAAACATTTCTGGTATATGAAAAACATGTTTTTCAATGGCAAAAATCAATGAATATTGTAAATGCACAAACAGTAATATCTCCACATTGCAAGGTGCAATTCTGAAATTTTTTGCTTTTTCCTGCTAATCCTAGCATGATAAAGAAGATTCAAAGAGAGTGAGATGCCAGCTCCTTTCATTCAGTCAGTAGCTTCAAACATTTCTGGTATATGAAAAACATGTTTTTCAATGGCAAAAATCAATGAATATTGTAAATGCACAAACAGTAATATCTCCACATTGCACGGTGCAATTCTGAAATTTTTAGCTTTTTCCTGTTAATCCTAGCATGATAAAGAAGATTCAAAGAGAGTGAGATGCCAGCTCCTTTCATTCAGTCAGTAGCTTCAAACATTTCTGGTATATGAAAAACATGTTTTTCAATGGCAAAAATCAATGAATATTGTAAATGCACAAACAGTAATATCTCCACATTGCAAGGTGCAATTCTGAAATTTTTTGCTTTTTCCTGTTAATCCTAGCATGATAAAGAAGATTCAAAGAGAGTGAGATGCCAGCTCCTTTCATTGTCAGTAGCTTCAAACATTTCTGGTATATGAAAAACGTTTTTCAATGGCAAAAATCAATGAATATTGTAAATGCACAAACAGTAATATCTCCACATTGCAAGGTGCAATTCTGAAATTTTTTGCTTTTTCCTGCTAATCCTAGCATGATAAAGAAGATTCAAAGAGAGTGAGATGCCAGCTCCTTTCATTCAGTCAGTAGCTTCAATCATTTCTGGTATATGAAAAACATGTTTTTCAATGGCAAAAATCAATGAATATTGTAAATGCACAAACAGTAATATCTCCACATTGCACGGTGCAATTCTGAAATTTTTAGCTTTTTCCTGTTAATCCTAGCATGATAAAGAAGATTCAAAGAGAGTGAGATGCCAGCTCCTTTCATTCAGTCAGTAGCTTCAAACATTTCTGGTATATGAAAAACATGTTTTTCAATGGCAAAAATCAATGAATATTGTAAATGCACAAACAGTAATATCTCCACATTGCAAGGTGCAATTCTGAAATTTTTAGCTTTTTCCTGTTAATCCTAGCATGATAAAGAAGATTCAAAGAGAGTGAGATGCCAGCTCCTTTCATTCAGTCAGTAGCTTCAAACATTTCTGGTATATGAAAAACATGTTTTTCAATGGCAAAAATCAATGAATATTGTAAATGCACAAACAGTAATATCTCCACATTGCACGGTGCAATTCTGAAATTTTTAGCTTTTTCCTGTTAATCCTAGCATGATAAAGAAGATTCAAAGAGAGTGAGATGCCAGCTCCTTTCATTCAGTCAGTAGCTTCAATCATTTCTGGTATATGAATAACATGATGTTTTTCAATGGCAAAAATCAATGAATATTGTAAATGCACAAACAGTAATTTCTCCGCATTGCAAGGTGCAATTCTGAAATTTTTTGCTTTTTCCTGCTCCTCTTAGCATGATAAAGAAGATTCAAAGAGAGTGAGATGCCAGCTCCTTTCATTCAGTCAGTAGCTTCAATCATTTCTGGACGTTTTTCAATGGCAAAAATCAATGAATATTGTAAATGCACAAACAGTAATTTCTCCACATTGCAAGGTGCAATTCTGAAATTTTTTGATTTTTCCTGCTCCTCTTAGCATGATAAAGAAGATTCAAAGAGAGTGAGATGCCAGCTACTTTCATTCAGTCAGTAGCTTCAAACATTTCTGGTATATGAATAACATAATGTTTTTCAATGGCAAAAATCAATGAATATTGTAAATGCACAAACAGTAATTTCTCCGCATTTCAAGGTGCAAGTCTGAAATTTTTTGCTTTTTCCTGCTCCTCTTAGCATGATAAAGAAGATTCAAAGAGAGTGAGATGCCAGCTACTTTCATTCAGTCAGTAGCTTCAATCATTTCTGGACGTTTTTCAATGGTAAAAATCAATGAATATTGTAAATGCACAAACAGTAATTTCTCCACATTGCAAGGTGCAATTCTGAAATTTTTTGCTTTTTCCTGCTCCTCTTAGCATGATAAAGAAGATTCAAAGAGAGTGAGATGCCAGCTCCTTTCATTCAGTCAGTAGCTTCAAACATTTCTGGTATATGAATAACATGATGTTTTTCAATGGCAAAAATCAATGAATATTGTAAATGCACAAACAGTAATTTCTCCGCATTGCAAGGTGCAATTCTGAAATTTTTTGCTTTTTCCTGCTCCTCAGCATGATAAAGAAGATTCAAAGAGAGTGAGATGCCAGCTCCTTTCATTCAGTCAGTAGCTTCAATCATTTCTGGATGTTTTTCAATGGCAAAAATCAATGAATATTGTAAATGCACAAACTGTAATTTCTCCGCATTGCAAGGTGCAATTCTGAAATTTTTTGCTTTTTCCTGTTAATCCTAGCATGATAAAGAAGATTCAAAGAGAGTGAGATGCCAGCTCCTTTCATTCAGTCAGTAGCTTCAAACATTTCTGGTATATGAAAAACATGTTTTTCAATGGCAAAAATCAATGAATATTGTAAATGCACAAACAGTAATATCTCCACCTTGCAAGGTGCAATTCTGAAATTTTTTGCTTTTTCCTGCTAATCCTAGCATGATAAAGAAGATTCAAAGAGAGTGAGATGCCAGCTCCTTTCATTCAGTCAGTAGCTTCAATCATTTCTGGTATATGAAAAACATGTTTTTCAATGGCAAAAATCAATGAATATTGTAAATGCACAAACAGTAATATCTCCACATTGCACGGTGCAATTCTGAAATTTTTAGCTTTTTCCTGTTAATCCTAGCATGATAAAGAAGATTCAAAGAGAGTGAGATGCCAGCTCCTTTCATTCAGTCAGTAGCTTCAAACATTTCTGGTATATGAAAAACATGTTTTTCAATGGCAAAAATCAATGAATATTGTAAATGCACAAACAGTAATATCTCCACATTGCAAGGTGCAATTCTGAAATTTTTTGCTTTTTCCTGCTAATCCTAGCATGATAAAGAAGATTCAAAGAGAGTGAGATGCCAGCTCCTTTCATTCAGTCAGTAGCTTCAAACATTTCTGGTATATGAAAAACATGTTTTTCAATGGCAAAAATCAATGAATATTGTAAATGCACAAACAGTAATATCTCCACATTGCACGGTGCAATTCTGAAATTTTTAGCTTTTTCCTGTTAATCCTAGCATGATAAAGAAGATTCAAAGAGAGTGAGATGCCAGCTCCTTTCATTCAGTCAGTAGCTTCAAACATTTCTGGTATATGAAAAACATGTTTTTCAATGGCAAAAATCAATGAATATTGTAAATGCACAAACAGTAATATCTCCACATTGCAAGGTGCAATTCTGAAATTTTTTGCTTTTTCCTGCTAATCCTAGCATGATAAAGAAGATTCAAAGAGAGTGAGATGCCAGCTCCTTTCATTCAGTCAGTAGCTTCAAACATTTCTGGTATATGAAAAACATGTTTTTCAATGGCAAAAATCAATGAATATTGTAAATGCACAAACAGTAATATCTCCACATTGCACGGTGCAATTCTGAAATTTTTAGCTTTTTCCTGTTAATCCTAGCATGATAAAGAAGATTCAAAGAGAGTGAGATGCCAGCTCCTTTCATTCAGTCAGTAGCTTCAATCATTTCTGGTATATGAAAAACATGTTTTTCAATGGCAAAAATCAATGAATATTGTAAATGCACAAACAGTAATATCTCCACATTGCACGGTGCAATTCTGAAATTTTTAGCTTTTTCCTGTTAATCCTAGCATGATAAAGAAGATTCAAAGAGAGTGAGATGCCAGCTCCTTTCATTCAGTCAGTAGCTTCAAACATTTCTGGTATATGAAAAACATGTTTTTCAATGGCAAAAATCAATGAATATTGTAAATGCACAAACAGTAATATCTCCACATTGCAAGGTGCAATTCTGAAATTTTTTGCTTTTTCCTGCTAATCCTAGCATGATAAAGAAGATTCAAAGAGAGTGAGATGCCAGCTCCTTTCATTCAGTCAGTAGCTTCAAACATTTCTGGTATATGAAAAACATGTTTTTCAATGGCAAAAATCAATGAATATTGTAAATGCACAAACAGTAATATCTCCACATTGCACGGTGCAATTCTGAAATTTTTAGCTTTTTCCTGTTAATCCTAGCATGATAAAGAAGATTCAAAGAGAGTGAGATGCCAGCTCCTTTCATTCAGTCAGTAGCTTCAAACATTTCTGGTATATGAAAAACATGTTTTTCAATGGCAAAAATCAATGAATATTGTAAATGCACAAACAGTAATATCTCCACATTGCAAGGTGCAATTCTGAAATTTTTTGCTTTTTCCTGCTAATCCTAGCATGATAAAGAAGATTCAAAGAGAGTGAGATGCCAGCTCCTTTCATTCAGTCAGTAGCTTCAAACATTTCTGGTATATGAAAAACATGTTTTTCAATGGCAAAAATCAATGAATATTGTAAATGCACAAACAGTAATATCTCCACATTGCAAGGTGCAATTCTGAAATTTTTTGCTTTTTCCTGCTAATCCTAGCATGATAAAGAAGATTCAAAGAGAGTGAGATGCCAGCTCCTTTCATTCAGTCAGTAGCTTCAAACATTTCTGGTATATGAAAAACATGTTTTTCAATGGCAAAAATCAATGAATATTGTAAATGCACAAACAGTAATATCTCCACATTGCAAGGTGCAATTCTGAAATTTTTTGCTTTTTCCTGCTAATCCTAGCATGATAAAGAAGATTCAAAGAGAGTGAGATGCCAGCTCCTTTCATTCAGTCAGTAGCTTCAAACATTTCTGGTATATGAAAAACATGTTTTTCAATGGCAAAAATCAATGAATATTGTAAATGCACAAACAGTAATATCTCCACATTGCACGGTGCAATTCTGAAATTTTTAGCTTTTTCCTGTTAATGCTAGCATGATAAAGAAGATTCAAAGAGAGTGAGATGCCAGCTCCTTTCATTCAGTCAGTAGCTTCAAACATTTCTGGTATATGAAAAACATGTTTTTCAATGGCAAAAATCAATGAATATTGTAAATGCACAAACAGTAATATCTCCACATTGCAAGGTGCAATTCTGAAATTTTTTGCTTTTTCCTGCTAATCCTAGCATGATAAAGAAGATTCAAAGAGAGTGAGATGCCAGCTCCTTTCATTCAGTCAGTAGCTTCAAACATTTCTGGTATATGAAAAACATGTTTTTCAATGGCAAAAATCAATGAATATTGTAAATGCACAAACAGTAATATCTCCACATTGCACGGTGCAATTCTGAAATTTTTAGCTTTTTCCTGTTAATCCTAGCATGATAAAGAAGATTCAAAGAGAGTGAGATGCCAGCTCCTTTCATTCAGTCAGTAGCTTCAAACATTTCTGGTATATGAAAAACATGTTTTTCAATGGCAAAAATCAATGAATATTGTAAATGCACAAACAGTAATATCTCCACATTGCAAGGTGCAATTCTGAAATTTTTTGCTTTTTCCTGCTAATCCTAGCATGATAAAGAAGATTCAAAGAGAGTGAGATGCCAGCTCCTTTCATTCAGTCAGTAGCTTCAAACATTTCTGGTATATGAAAAACATGTTTTTCAATGGCAAAAATCAATGAATATTGTAAATGCACAAACAGTAATATCTCCACATTGCACGGTGCAATTCTGAAATTTTTAGCTTTTTCCTGTTAATCCTAGCATGATAAAGAAGATTCAAAGAGAGTGAGATGCCAGCTCCTTTCATTCAGTCAGTAGCTTCAAACATTTCTGGTATATGAAAAACATGTTTTTCAATGGCAAAAATCAATGAATATTGTAAATGCACAAACAGTAATATCTCCACATTGCAAGGTGCAATTCTGAAATTTTTAGCTTTTTCCTGTTAATCCTAGCATGATAAAGAAGATTCAAAGAGAGTGAGATGCCAGCTCCTTTCATTCAGTCAGTAGCTTCAAACATTTCTGGTATATGAAAAACATGTTTTTCAATGGCAAAAATCAATGAATATTGTAAATGCACAAACAGTAATATCTCCACATTGCAAGGTGCAATTCTGAAATTTTTTGCTTTTTCCTGTTAATCCTAGCATGATAAAGAAGATTCAAAGAGAGTGAGATGCCAGCTCCTTTCATTCAGTCAGTAGCTTCAAACATTTCTGGTATATGAAAAACATGTTTTTCAATGGCAAAAATCAATGAATATTGTAAATGCACAAACAGTAATATCTCCACATTGCAAGGTGCAATTCTGAAATTTTTTGCTTTTTCCTGCTAATCCTAGCATGATAAAGAAGATTCAAAGAGAGTGAGATGCCAGCTCCTTTCATTCAGTCAGTAGCTTCAAACATTTCTGGTATATGAAAAACATGTTTTTCAATGGCAAAAATCAATGAATATTGTAAATGCACAAACAGTAATATCTCCACATTGCACGGTGCAATTCTGAAATTTTTAGCTTTTTCCTGTTAATCCTAGCATGATAAAGAAGATTCAAAGAGAGTGAGATGCCAGCTCCTTTCATTCAGTCAGTAGCTTCAAACATTTCTGGTATATGAAAAACATGTTTTTCAATGGCAAAAATCAATGAATATTGTAAATGCACAAACAGTAATATCTCCACATTGCAAGGTGCAATTCTGAAATTTTTTGCTTTTTCCTGTTAATCCTAGCATGATAAAGAAGATTCAAAGAGAGTGAGATGCCAGCTCCTTTCATTGTCAGTAGCTTCAAACATTTCTGGTATATGAAAAACATGTTTTTCAATGGCAAAAATCAATGAATATTGTAAATGCACAAACAGTAATATCTCCACATTGCAAGGTGCAATTCTGAAATTTTTTGCTTTTTCCTGCTAATCCTAGCATGATAAAGAAGATTCAAAGAGAGTGAGATGCCAGCTCCTTTCATTCAGTCAGTAGCTTCAATCATTTCTGGTATATGAAAAACATGTTTTTCAATGGCAAAAATCAATGAATATTGTAAATGCACAAACAGTAATATCTCCACATTGCACGGTGCAATTCTGAAATTTTTAGCTTTTTCCTGTTAATCCTAGCATGATAAAGAAGATTCAAAGAGAGTGAGATGCCAGCTCCTTTCATTCAGTCAGTAGCTTCAAACATTTCTGGTATATGAAAAACATGTTTTTCAATGGCAAAAATCAATGAATATTGTAAATGCACAAACAGTAATATCTCCACATTGCAAGGTGCAATTCTGAAATTTTTTGCTTTTTCCTGCTAATCCTAGCATGATAAAGAAGATTCAAAGAGAGTGAGATGCCAGCTCCTTTCATTCAGTCAGTAGCTTCAATCATTTCTGGTATATGAAAAACATGTTTTTCAATGGCAAAAATCAATGAATATTGTAAATGCACAAACAGTAATATCTCCACATTGCACGGTGCAATTCTGAAATTTTTAGCTTTTTCCTGTTAATCCTAGCATGATAAAGAAGATTCAAAGAGAGTGAGATGCCAGCTCCTTTCATTCAGTCAGTAGCTTCAAACATTTCTGGTATATGAAAAACATGTTTTTCAATGGCAAAAATCAATGAATATTGTAAATGCACAAACAGTAATATCTCCACATTGCAAGGTGCAATTCTGAAATTTTTTGCTTTTTCCTGTTAATCCTAGCATGATAAAGAAGATTCAAAGAGAGTGAGATGCCAGCTCCTTTCATTCAGTCAGTAGCTTCAAACATTTCTGGTATATGAAAAACATGTTTTTCAATGGCAAAAATCAATGAATATTGTAAATGCACAAACAGTAATATCTCCACATTGCAAGGTGCAATTCTGAAATTTTTTGCTTTTTCCTGCTAATCCTAGCATGATAAAGAAGATTCAAAGAGAGTGAGATGCCAGCTCCTTTCATTCAGTCAGTAGCTTCAAACATTTCTGGTATATGAAAAACATGTTTTTCAATGGCAAAAATCAATGAATATTGTAAATGCACAAACAGTAATATCTCCACATTGCACGGTGCAATTCTGAAATTTTTAGCTTTTTCCTGTTAATCCTAGCATGATAAAGAAGATTCAAAGAGAGTGAGATGCCAGCTCCTTTCATTCAGTCAGTAGCTTCAAACATTTCTGGTATATGAAAAACATGTTTTTCAATGGCAAAAATCAATGAATATTGTAAATGCACAAACAGTAATATCTCCACATTGCAAGGTGCAATTCTGAAATTTTTTGCTTTTTCCTGTTAATCCTAGCATGATAAAGAAGATTCAAAGAGAGTGAGATGCCAGCTCCTTTCATTGTCAGTAGCTTCAAACATTTCTGGTATATGAAAAACGTTTTTCAATGGCAAAAATCAATGAATATTGTAAATGCACAAACAGTAATATCTCCACATTGCAAGGTGCAATTCTGAAATTTTTTGCTTTTTCCTGCTAATCCTAGCATGATAAAGAAGATTCAAAGAGAGTGAGATGCCAGCTCCTTTCATTCAGTCAGTAGCTTCAATCATTTCTGGTATATGAAAAACATGTTTTTCAATGGCAAAAATCAATGAATATTGTAAATGCACAAACAGTAATATCTCCACATTGCACGGTGCAATTCTGAAATTTTTAGCTTTTTCCTGTTAATCCTAGCATGATAAAGAAGATTCAAAGAGAGTGAGATGCCAGCTCCTTTCATTCAGTCAGTAGCTTCAAACATTTCTGGTATATGAAAAACATGTTTTTCAATGGCAAAAATCAATGAATATTGTAAATGCACAAACAGTAATATCTCCACATTGCAAGGTGCAATTCTGAAATTTTTTGCTTTTTCCTGCTAATCCTAGCATGATAAAGAAGATTCAAAGAGAGTGAGATGCCAGCTCCTTTCATTCAGTCAGTAGCTTCAATCATTTCTGGTATATGAAAAACATGTTTTTCAATGGCAAAAATCAATGAATATTGTAAATGCACAAACAGTAATATCTCCACATTGCACGGTGCAATTCTGAAATTTTTAGCTTTTTCCTGTTAATCCTAGCATGATAAAGAAGATTCAAAGAGAGTGAGATGCCAGCTCCTTTCATTCAGTCAGTAGCTTCAAACATTTCTGGTATATGAAAAACATGTTTTTCAATGGCAAAAATCAATGAATATTGTAAATGCACAAACAGTAATATCTCCACATTGCAAGGTGCAATTCTGAAATTTTTTGCTTTTTCCTGTTAATCCTAGCATGATAAAGAAGATTCAAAGAGAGTGAGATGCCAGCTCCTTTCATTCAGTCAGTAGCTTCAAACATTTCTGGTATATGAAAAACGTTTTTCAATGGCAAAAATCAATGAATATTGTAAATGCACAAACAGTAATATCTCCACATTGCAAGGTGCAATTCTGAAATTTTTTGCTTTTTCCTGCTAATCCTAGCATGATAAAGAAGATTCAAAGAGAGTGAGATGCCAGCTCCTTTCATTCAGTCAGTAGCTTCAAACATTTCTGGTATATGAAAAACATGTTTTTCAATGGCAAAAATCAATGAATATTGTAAATGCACAAACAGTAATATCTCCACATTGCACGGTGCAATTCTGAAATTTTTAGCTTTTTCCTGTTAATCCTAGCATGATAAAGAAGATTCAAAGAGAGTGAGATGCCAGCTACTTTCATTCAGTCAGTAGCTTCAAACATTTCTGGTATATGAAAAACATGTTTTTCAATGGCAAAAATCAATGAATATTGTAAATGCACAAACAGTAATATCTCCACATTGCAAGGTGCAATTCTGAAATTTTTTGCTTTTTCCTGCTAATCCTAGCATGATAAAGAAGATTCAAAGAGAGTGAGATGCCAGCTCCTTTCATTCAGTCAGTAGCTTCAAACATTTCTGGTATATGAAAAACATGTTTTTCAATGGCAAAAATCAATGAATATTGTAAATGCACAAACAGTAATATCTCCACATTGCAAGGTGCAATTCTGAAATTTTTAGCTTTTTCCTGTTAATCCTAGCATGATAAAGAAGATTCAAAGAGAGTGAGATGCCAGCTCCTTTCATTCAGTCAGTAGCTTCAAACATTTCTGGTATATGAAAAACATGTTTTTCAATGGCAAAAATCAATGAATATTGTAAATGCACAAACAGTAATATCTCCACATTGCAAGGTGCAATTCTGAAATTTTTTGCTTTTTCCTGTTAATCCTAGCATGATAAAGAAGATTCAAAGAGAGTGAGATGCCAGCTCCTTTCATTCAGTCAGTAGCTTCAAACATTTCTGGTATATGAAAAACATGTTTTTCAATGGCAAAAATCAATGAATATTGTAAATGCACAAACAGTAATATCTCCACATTGCAAGGTGCAATTCTGAAATTTTTTGCTTTTTCCTGCTAATCCTAGCATGATAAAGAAGATTCAAAGAGAGTGAGATGCCAGCTCCTTTCATTCAGTCAGTAGCTTCAATCATTTCTGGTATATGAAAAACATGTTTTTCAATGGCAAAAATCAATGAATATTGTAAATGCACAAACAGTAATATCTCCACATTGCACGGTGCAATTCTGAAATTTTTAGCTTTTTCCTGTTAATCCTAGCATGATAAAGAAGATTCAAAGAGAGTGAGATGCCAGCTCCTTTCATTCAGTCAGTAGCTTCAAACATTTCTGGTATATGAAAAACATGTTTTTCAATGGCAAAAATCAATGAATATTGTAAATGCACAAACAGTAATATCTCCACATTGCAAGGTGCAATTCTGAAATTTTTAGCTTTTTCCTGTTAATCCTAGCATGATAAAGAAGATTCAAAGAGAGTGAGATGCCAGCTCCTTTCATTGTCAGTAGCTTCAAACATTTCTGGTATATGAAAAACGTTTTTCAATGGCAAAAATCAATGAATATTGTAAATGCACAAACAGTAATATCTCCACATTGCAAGGTGCAATTCTGAAATTTTTTGCTTTTTCCTGCTAATCCTAGCATGATAAAGAAGATTCAAAGAGAGTGAGATGCCAGCTCCTTTCATTCAGTCAGTAGCTTCAATCATTTCTGGTATATGAAAAACATGTTTTTCAATGGCAAAAATCAATGAATATTGTAAATGCACAAACAGTAATATCTCCACATTGCACGGTGCAATTCTGAAATTTTTAGCTTTTTCCTGTTAATCCTAGCATGATAAAGAAGATTCAAAGAGAGTGAGATGCCAGCTCCTTTCATTCAGTCAGTAGCTTCAAACATTTCTGGTATATGAAAAACATGTTTTTCAATGGCAAAAATCAATGAATATTGTAAATGCACAAACAGTAATATCTCCACATTGCAAGGTGCAATTCTGAAATTTTTTGCTTTTTCCTGCTAATCCTAGCATGATAAAGAAGATTCAAAGAGAGTGAGATGCCAGCTCCTTTCATTCAGTCAGTAGCTTCAATCATTTCTGGTATATGAAAAACATGTTTTTCAATGGCAAAAATCAATGAATATTGTAAATGCACAAACAGTAATATCTCCACATTGCACGGTGCAATTCTGAAATTTTTAGCTTTTTCCTGTTAATCCTAGCATGATAAAGAAGATTCAAAGAGAGTGAGATGCCAGCTCCTTTCATTCAGTCAGTAGCTTCAAACATTTCTGGTATATGAAAAACATGTTTTTCAATGGCAAAAATCAATGAATATTGTAAATGCACAAACAGTAATATCTCCACATTGCAAGGTGCAATTCTGAAATTTTTTGCTTTTTCCTGTTAATCCTAGCATGATAAAGAAGATTCAAAGAGAGTGAGATGCCAGCTCCTTTCATTCAGTCAGTAGCTTCAAACATTTCTGGTATATGAAAAACGTTTTTCAATGGCAAAAATCAATGAATATTGTAAATGCACAAACAGTAATATCTCCACATTGCAAGGTGCAATTCTGAAATTTTTTGCTTTTTCCTGCTAATCCTAGCATGATAAAGAAGATTCAAAGAGAGTGAGATGCCAGCTCCTTTCATTCAGTCAGTAGCTTCAAACATTTCTGGTATATGAAAAACATGTTTTTCAATGGCAAAAATCAATGAATATTGTAAATGCACAAACAGTAATATCTCCACATTGCACGGTGCAATTCTGAAATTTTTAGCTTTTTCCTGTTAATCCTAGCATGATAAAGAAGATTCAAAGAGAGTGAGATGCCAGCTACTTTCATTCAGTCAGTAGCTTCAAACATTTCTGGTATATGAAAAACATGTTTTTCAATGGCAAAAATCAATGAATATTGTAAATGCACAAACAGTAATATCTCCACATTGCAAGGTGCAATTCTGAAATTTTTTGCTTTTTCCTGCTAATCCTAGCATGATAAAGAAGATTCAAAGAGAGTGAGATGCCAGCTCCTTTCATTCAGTCAGTAGCTTCAAACATTTCTGGTATATGAAAAACATGTTTTTCAATGGCAAAAATCAATGAATATTGTAAATGCACAAACAGTAATATCTCCACATTGCAAGGTGCAATTCTGAAATTTTTAGCTTTTTCCTGTTAATCCTAGCATGATAAAGAAGATTCAAAGAGAGTGAGATGCCAGCTCCTTTCATTCAGTCAGTAGCTTCAAACATTTCTGGTATATGAAAAACATGTTTTTCAATGGCAAAAATCAATGAATATTGTAAATGCACAAACAGTAATATCTCCACATTGCAAGGTGCAATTCTGAAATTTTTTGCTTTTTCCTGTTAATCCTAGCATGATAAAGAAGATTCAAAGAGAGTGAGATGCCAGCTCCTTTCATTCAGTCAGTAGCTTCAAACATTTCTGGTATATGAAAAACATGTTTTTCAATGGCAAAAATCAATGAATATTGTAAATGCACAAACAGTAATATCTCCACATTGCAAGGTGCAATTCTGAAATTTTTTGCTTTTTCCTGCTAATCCTAGCATGATAAAGAAGATTCAAAGAGAGTGAGATGCCAGCTCCTTTCATTCAGTCAGTAGCTTCAATCATTTCTGGTATATGAAAAACATGTTTTTCAATGGCAAAAATCAATGAATATTGTAAATGCACAAACAGTAATATCTCCACATTGCACGGTGCAATTCTGAAATTTTTAGCTTTTTCCTGTTAATCCTAGCATGATAAAGAAGATTCAAAGAGAGTGAGATGCCAGCTCCTTTCATTCAGTCAGTAGCTTCAAACATTTCTGGTATATGAAAAACATGTTTTTCAATGGCAAAAATCAATGAATATTGTAAATGCACAAACAGTAATATCTCCACATTGCAAGGTGCAATTCTGAAATTTTTAGCTTTTTCCTGTTAATCCTAGCATGATAAAGAAGATTCAAAGAGAGTGAGATGCCAGCTCCTTTCATTCAGTCAGTAGCTTCAAACATTTCTGGTATATGAAAAACATGTTTTTCAATGGCAAAAATCAATGAATATTGTAAATGCACAAACAGTAATATCTCCACATTGCAAGGTGCAATTCTGAAATTTTTTGCTTTTTCCTGTTAATCCTAGCATGATAAAGAAGATTCAAAGAGAGTGAGATGCCAGCTCCTTTCATTCAGTCAGTAGCTTCAAAAATTTCTGGTATATGAAAAACATGTTTTTCAATGGCAAAAATCAATGAATATTGTAAATGCACAAACAGTAATATCTCCACATTGCAAGGTGCAATTCTGAAATTTTTTGCTTTTTCCTGCTAATCCTAGCATGATAAAGAAGATTCAAAGAGAGTGAGATGCCAGCTCCTTTCATTCAGTCAGTAGCTTCAAACATTTCTGGTATATGAAAAACATGTTTTTCAATGGCAAAAATCAATGAATATTGTAAATGCACAAACAGTAATATCTCCACATTGCACGGTGCAATTCTGAAATTTTTAGCTTTTTCCTGTTAATCCTAGCATGATAAAGAAGATTCAAAGAGAGTGAGATGCCAGCTCCTTTCATTCAGTCAGTAGCTTCAAACATTTCTGGTATATGAAAAACATGTTTTTCAATGGCAAAAATCAATGAATATTGTAAATGCACAAACAGTAATATCTCCACATTGCAAGGTGCAATTCTGAAATTTTTTGCTTTTTCCTGCTAATCCTAGCATGATAAAGAAGATTCAAAGAGAGTGAGATGCCAGCTCCTTTCATTCAGTCAGTAGCTTCAAACATTTCTGGTATATGAAAAACATATTTTTCAATGGCAAAAATCAATGAATATTGTAAATGCACAAACAGTAATATCTCCACATTGCACGGTGCAATTCTGAAATTTTTAGCTTTTTCCTGTTAATCCTAGCATGATAAAGAAGATTCAAAGAGAGTGAGATGCCAGCTCCTTTCATTCAGTCAGTAGCTTCAAACATTTCTGGTATATGAAAAACATGTTTTTCAATGGCAAAAATCAATGAATATTGTAAATGCACAAACAGTAATATCTCCACATTGCAAGGTGCAATTCTGAAATTTTTTGCTTTTTCCTGTTAATCCTAGCATGATAAAGAAGATTCAAAGAGAGTGAGATGCCAGCTCCTTTCATTCAGTCAGTAGCTTCAAACATTTCTGGTATATGAAAAACATGTTTTTCAATGGCAAAAATCAATGAATATTGTAAATGCACAAACAGTAATATCTCCACATTGCAAGGTGCAATTCTGAAATTTTTTGCTTTTTCCTGCTAATCCTAGCATGATAAAGAAGATTCAAAGAGAGTGAGATGCCAGCTCCTTTCATTCAGTCAGTAGCTTCAATCATTTCTGGTATATGAAAAACATGTTTTTCAATGGCAAAAATCAATGAATATTGTAAATGCACAAACAGTAATATCTCCACATTGCACGGTGCAATTCTGAAATTTTTAGCTTTTTCCTGTTAATCCTAGCATGATAAAGAAGATTCAAAGAGAGTGAGATGCCAGCTCCTTTCATTCAGTCAGTAGCTTCAAACATTTCTGGTATATGAAAAACATGTTTTTCAATGGCAAAAATCAATGAATATTGTAAATGCACAAACAGTAATATCTCCACATTGCAAGGTGCAATTCTGAAATTTTTAGCTTTTTCCTGTTAATCCTAGCATGATAAAGAAGATTCAAAGAGAGTGAGATGCCAGCTCCTTTCATTCAGTCAGTAGCTTCAAACATTTCTGGTATATGAAAAACATGTTTTTCAATGGCAAAAATCAATGAATATTGTAAATGCACAAACAGTAATATCTCCACATTGCACGGTGCAATTCTGAAATTTTTAGCTTTTTCCTGTTAATCCTAGCATGATAAAGAAGATTCAAAGAGAGTGAGATGCCAGCTCCTTTCATTCAGTCAGTAGCTTCAATCATTTCTGGTATATGAATAACATGATGTTTTTCAATGGCAAAAATCAATGAATATTGTAAATGCACAAACAGTAATTTCTCCGCATTGCAAGGTGCAATTCTGAAATTTTTTGCTTTTTCCTGCTCCTCTTAGCATGATAAAGAAGATTCAAAGAGAGTGAGATGCCAGCTCCTTTCATTCAGTCAGTAGCTTCAATCATTTCTGGACGTTTTTCAATGGCAAAAATCAATGAATATTGTAAATGCACAAACAGTAATTTCTCCGCATTGCAAGGTGCAATTCTGAAATTTTTTGATTTTTCCTGCTCCTCTTAGCATGATAAAGAAGATTCAAAGAGAGTGAGATGCCAGCTACTTTCATTCAGTCAGTAGCTTCAAACATTTCTGGTATATGAATAACATAATGTTTTTCAATGGCAAAAATCAATGAATATTGTAAATGCACAAACAGTAATTTCTCCGCATTGCAAGGTGCAAGTCTGAAATTTTTTGCTTTTTCCTGCTCCTCTTAGCATGATAAAGAAGATTCAAAGAGAGTGAGATGCCAGCTACTTTCATTCAGTCAGTAGCTTCAATCATTTCTGGACGTTTTTCAATGGTAAAAATCAATGAATATTGTAAATGCACAAACAGTAATTTCTCCACATTGCAAGGTGCAATTCTGAAATTTTTTGCTTTTTCCTGCTCCTCTTAGCATGATAAAGAAGATTCAAAGAGAGTGAGATGCCAGCTCCTTTCATTCAGTCAGTAGCTTCAAACATTTCTGGTATATGAATAACATGATGTTTTTCAATGGCAAAAATCAATGAATATTGTAAATGCACAAACAGTAATTTCTCCGCATTGCAAGGTGCAATTCTGAAATTTTTTGCTTTTTCCTGCTCCTCAGCATGATAAAGAAGATTCAAAGAGAGTGAGATGCCAGCTCCTTTCATTCAGTCAGTAGCTTCAATCATTTCTGGATGTTTTTCAATGGCAAAAATCAATGAATATTGTAAATGCACAAACTGTAATTTCTCCGCATTGCAAGGTGCAATTCTGAAATTTTTTGCTTTTTCCTGTTAATCCTAGCATGATAAAGAAGATTCAAAGAGAGTGAGATGCCAGCTCCTTTCATTCAGTCAGTAGCTTCAAACATTTCTGGTATATGAAAAACATGTTTTTCAATGGCAAAAATCAATGAATATTGTAAATGCACAAACAGTAATATCTCCACCTTGCAAGGTGCAATTCTGAAATTTTTTGCTTTTTCCTGCTAATCCTAGCATGATAAAGAAGATTCAAAGAGAGTGAGATGCCAGCTCCTTTCATTCAGTCAGTAGCTTCAATCATTTCTGGTATATGAAAAACATGTTTTTCAATGGCAAAAATCAATGAATATTGTAAATGCACAACCAGTAATATCTCCACATTGCACGGTGCAATTCTGAAATTTTTAGCTTTTTCCTGTTAATCCTAGCATGATAAAGAAGATTCAAAGAGAGTGAGATGCCAGCTCCTTTCATTCAGTCAGTAGCTTCAAACATTTCTGGTATATGAAAAACATGTTTTTCAATGGCAAAAATCAATGAATATTGTAAATGCACAAACAGTAATATCTCCACATTGCAAGGTGCAATTCTGAAATTTTTTGCTTTTTCCTGCTAATCCTAGCATGATAAAGAAGATTCAAAGAGAGTGAGATGCCAGCTCCTTTCATTCAGTCAGTAGCTTCAAACATTTCTGGTATATGAAAAACATGTTTTTCAATGGCAAAAATCAATGAATATTGTAAATGCACAAACAGTAATATCTCCACATTGCACGGTGCAATTCTGAAATTTTTAGCTTTTTCCTGTTAATCCTAGCATGATAAAGAAGATTCAAAGAGAGTGAGATGCCAGCTCCTTTCATTCAGTCAGTAGCTTCAAACATTTCTGGTATATGAAAAACATGTTTTTCAATGGCAAAAATCAATGAATATTGTAAATGCACAAACAGTAATATCTCCACATTGCAAGGTGCAATTCTGAAATTTTTTGCTTTTTCCTGCTAATCCTAGCATGATAAAGAAGATTCAAAGAGAGTGAGATGCCAGCTCCTTTCATTCAGTCAGTAGCTTCAAACATTTCTGGTATATGAAAAACATGTTTTTCAATGGCAAAAATCAATGAATATTGTAAATGCACAAACAGTAATATCTCCACATTGCAAGGTGCAATTCTGAAATTTTTTGCTTTTTCCTGCTAATCCTAGCATGATAAAGAAGATTCAAAGAGAGTGAGATGCCAGCTCCTTTCATTCAGTCAGTAGCTTCAATCATTTCTGGTATATGAAAAACATGTTTTTCAATGGCAAAAATCAATGAATATTGTAAATGCACAAACAGTAATATCTCCACATTGCACGGTGCAATTCTGAAATTTTTAGCTTTTTCCTGTTAATCCTAGCATGATAAAGAAGATTCAAAGAGAGTGAGATGCCAGCTCCTTTCATTCAGTCAGTAGCTTCAAACATTTCTGGTATATGAAAAACATGTTTTTCAATGGCAAAAATCAATGAATATTGTAAATGCACAAACAGTAATATCTCCACATTGCAAGGTGCAATTCTGAAATTTTTTGCTTTTTCCTGTTAATCCTAGCATGATAAAGAAGATTCAAAGAGAGTGAGATGCCAGCTCCTTTCATTCAGTCAGTAGCTTCAAACATTTCTGGTATATGAAAAACGTTTTTCAATGGCAAAAATCAATGAATATTGTAAATGCACAAACAGTAATATCTCCACATTGCAAGGTGCAATTCTGAAATTTTTTGCTTTTTCCTGCTAATCCTAGCATGATAAAGAAGATTCAAAGAGAGTGAGATGCCAGCTCCTTTCATTC
>NW_027366275.1:0-76518 GCF_046119375.1 Phyllobates terribilis
TCATTCAGTCAGTAGCTTCAAACATTTGTGGTATATGAAAAACATGTTTTTCAATGGCAAAAATCAATGAATATTGTAAATGCACAAACAGTAATATCTCCACATTGCACGGTGCAATTCTGAAATTTTTAGCTTTTTCCTGTTAATCCTAGCATGATAAAGAAGATTCAAAGAGAGTGAGATGCCAGCTCCTTTCATTCAGTCAGTAGCTTCAAACATTTCTGGTATATGAAAAACATGTTTTTCAATGGCAAAAATCAATGAATATTGTAAATGCACAAACAGTAATATCTCCACATTGCACGGTGCAATTCTGAAATTTTTTGCTTTTTCCTGCTAATCCTAGCATGATAAAGAAGATTCAAAGAGAGTGAGATGCCAGCTCCTTTCATTCAGTCAGTAGCTTCAAACATTTCTGGTATATGAAAAACATGTTTTTCAATGGCAAAAATCAATGAATATTGTAAATGCACAAACAGTAATATCTCCACATTGCACGGTGCAATTCTGAAATTTTTTGCTTTTTCCTGCTAATCCTAGCATGATAAAGAAGATTCAAAGAGAGTGAGATGCCAGCTCCTTTCATTCAGTCAGTAGCTTCAAACATTTCTGGTATATGAAAAACATGTTTTTCAATGGCAAAAATCAATGAATATTGTAAATGCACAAACAGTAATATCTCCACATTGCACGGTGCAATTCTGAAATTTTTTGCTTTTTCCTGCTAATCCTAGCATGATAAAGAAGATTCAAAGAGAGTGAGATGCCAGCTCCTTTCATTCAGTCAGTAGCTTCAAACATTTCTGGACGTTTTTCAATGGCAAAAATCAATGAATATTGTAAATGCACAAACAGTAATATCTCCACATTGCAAGGTGCAATTCTGAAATTTTTTGCTTTTTCCTGCTAATCCTAGCATGATAAAGAAGATTCAAAGAGAGTGAGATGCCAGCTCCTTTCATTCAGTCAGTAGCTTCAAACATTTCTGGACGTTTTTCAATGGCAAAAATCAATGAATATTGTAAATGCACAAACAGTAATATCTCCACATTGCACGGTGCAATTCTGAAATTTTTAGCTTTTTCCTGCTAATCCTAGCATGATAAAGAAGATTCAAAGAGAGTGAGATGCCAGCTCCTTTCATTCAGTCAGTAGCTTCAAACATTTCTGGTATATGAAAAACATGTTTTTCAATGGCAAAAATCAATGAATATTGTAAATGCACAAACAGTAATATCTCCACATTGCAAGGTGCAATTCTGAAATTTTTTGCTTTTTCCTGTTAATCCTAGCATGATAAAGAAGATTCAAAGAGAGTGAGATGCCAGCTCCTTTCATTCAGTCAGTAGCTTCAAACATTTCTGGTATATGAAAAACATGTTTTTCAATGGCAAAAATCAATGAATATTGTAAATGCACAAAGAGTAATATCTCCACATTGCAAGGTGCAATTCTGAAATTTTTTGCTTTTTCCTGCTAATCCTAGCATGATAAAGAAGATTCAAAGAGAGTGAGATGCCAGCTCCTTTCATTCAGTCAGTAGCTTCAAACATTTCTGGTATATGAAAAACATGTTTTTCAATGGCAAAAATCAATGAATATTGTAAATGCACAAACAGTAATATCTCCACATTGCACGGTGCAATTCTGAAATTTTTTGCTTTTTCCTGCTAATCCTAGCATGATAAAGAAGATTCAAAGAGAGTGAGATGCCAGCTCCTTTCATTCAGTCAGTAGCTTCAAACATTTCTGGTATATGAAAAACATGTTTTTCAATGGCAAAAATCAATGAATATTGTAAATGCACAAACAGTAATATCTCCACATTGCACGGTGCAATTCTGAAATTTTTAGCTTTTTCCTGTTAATCCTAGCATGATAAAGAAGATTCAAAGAGAGTGAGATGCCAGCTCCTTTCATTCAGTCAGTAGCTTCAAACATTTCTGGTATATGAAAAACATGTTTTTCAATGGCAAAAATCAATGAATATTGTAAATGCACAAACAGTAATATCTCCACATTGCACGGTGCAATTCTGAAATTTTTAGCTTTTTCCTGCTAATCCTAGCATGATAAAGAAGATTCAAAGAGAGTGAGATGCCAGCTCCTTTCATTCAGTCAGTAGCTTCAAACATTTCTGGTATATGAAAAACATGTTTTTCAATGGCAAAAATCAATGAATATTGTAAATGCACAAACAGTAATATCTCCACATTGCACGGTGCAATTCTGAAATTTTTTGCTTTTTCCTGCTAATCCTAGCATGATAAAGAAGATTCAAAGAGAGTGAGATGCCAGCTCCTTTCATTCAGTCAGTAGCTTCAAACATTTCTGGTATATGAAAAACATGTTTTTCAATGGCAAAAATCAATGAATATTGTAAATGCACAAACAGTAATATCTCCACATTGCAAGGTGCAATTCTGAAATTTTTAGCTTTTTCCTGTTAATCCTAGCATGATAAAGAAGATTCAAAGAGAGTGAGATGCCAGCTCCTTTCATTCAGTCAGTAGCTTCAAACATTTCTGGACGTTTTTCAATGGCAAAAATCAATGAATATTGTAAATGCACAAACAGTAATATCTCCACATTGCACGGTGCAATTCTGAAATTTTTAGCTTTTTCCTGTTAATCCTAGCATGATAAAGAAGATTCAAAGAGAGTGAGATGCCAGCTCCTTTCATTCAGTCAGTAGCTTCAAACATTTCTGGTATATGAAAAACATGTTTTTCAATGGCAAAAATCAATGAATATTGTAAATGCACAAACAGTAATATCTCCACATTGCACGGTGCAATTCTGAAATTTTTAGCTTTTTCCTGTTAATCCTAGCATGATAAAGAAGATTCAAAGAGAGTGAGATGCCAGCTCCTTTCATTCAGTCAGTAGCTTCAAACATTTCTGGTATATGAAAAACATGTTTTTCAATGGCAAAAATCAATGAATATTGTAAATGCACAAACAGTAATATCTCCACATTGCACGGTGCAATTCTGAAATTTTTTGCTTTTTCCTGCTAATCCTAGCATGATAAAGAAGATTCAAAGAGAGTGAGATGCCAGCTCCTTTCATTCAGTCAGTAGCTTCAAACATTTCTGGTATATGAAAAACATGTTTTTCAATGGCAAAAATCAATGAATATTGTAAATGCACAAACAGTAATATCTCCACATTGCAAGGTGCAATTCTGAAATTTTTAGCTTTTTCCTGTTAATCCTAGCATGATAAAGAAGATTCAAAGAGAGTGAGATGCCAGCTCCTTTCATTCAGTCAGTAGCTTCAAACATTTCTGGTATATGAAAAACATGTTTTTCAATGGCAAAAATCAATGAATATTGTAAATGCACAAACAGTAATATCTCCACATTGCACGGTGCAATTCTGAAATTTTTAGCTTTTTCCTGTTAATCCTAGCATGATAAAGAAGATTCAAAGAGAGTGAGATGCCAGCTCCTTTCATTCAGTCAGTAGCTTCAAACATTTCTGGTATATGAAAAACATGTTTTTCAATGGCAAAAATCAATGAATATTGTAAATGCACAAACAGTAATATCTCCACATTGCAAGGTGCAATTCTGAAATTTTTAGCTTTTTCCTGTTAATCCTAGCATGATAAAGAAGATTCAAAGAGAGTGAGATGCCAGCTCCTTTCATTCAGTCAGTAGCTTCAAACATTTCTGGTATATGAAAAACATGTTTTTCAATGGCAAAAATCAATGAATATTGTAAATGCACAAACAGTAATATCTCCACATTGCACGGTGCAATTCTGAAATTTTTTGCTTTTTCCTGTTAATCCTAGCATGATAAAGAAGATTCAAAGAGAGTGAGATGCCAGCTCCTTTCATTCAGTCAGTAGCTTCAAACATTTCTGGTATATGAAAAACATGTTTTTCAATGGCAAAAATCAATGAATATTGTAAATGCACAAACAGTAATATCTCCACATTGCACGGTGCAATTCTGAAATTTTTTGCTTTTTCCTGCTAATCCTAGCATGATAAAGAAGATTCAAAGAGAGTGAGATGCCAGCTCCTTTCATTCAGTCAGTAGCTTCAAACATTTCTGGTATATGAAAAACATGTTTTTCAATGGCAAAAATCAATGAATATTGTAAATGCACAAACAGTAATATCTCCACATTGCACGGTGCAATTCTGAAATTTTTTGCTTTTTCCTGCTAATCCTAGCATGATAAAGAAGATTCAAAGAGAGTGAGATGCCAGCTCCTTTCATTCAGTCAGTAGCTTCAAACATTTCTGGACGTTTTTCAATGGCAAAAATCAATGAATATTGTAAATGCACAAACAGTAATATCTCCACATTGCAAGGTGCAATTCTGAAATTTTTTGCTTTTTCCTGCTAATCCTAGCATGATAAAGAAGATTCAAAGAGAGTGAGATGCCAGCTCCTTTCATTCAGTCAGTAGCTTCAAACATTTCTGGACGTTTTTCAATGGCAAAAATCAATGAATATTGTAAATGCACAAACAGTAATATCTCCACATTGCACGGTGCAATTCTGAAATTTTTAGCTTTTTCCTGCTAATCCTAGCATGATAAAGAAGATTCAAAGAGAGTGAGATGCCAGCTCCTTTCATTCAGTCAGTAGCTTCAAACATTTCTGGTATATGAAAAACATGTTTTTCAATGGCAAAAATCAATGAATATTGTAAATGCACAAACAGTAATATCTCCACATTGCAAGGTGCAATTCTGAAATTTTTTGCTTTTTCCTGTTAATCCTAGCATGATAAAGAAGATTCAAAGAGAGTGAGATGCCAGCTCCTTTCATTCAGTCAGTAGCTTCAAACATTTCTGGTATATGAAAAACATGTTTTTCAATGGCAAAAATCAATGAATATTGTAAATGCACAAACAGTAATATCTCCACATTGCACGGTGCAATTCTGAAATTTTTAGCTTTTTCCTGCTAATCCTAGCATGATAAAGAAGATTCAAAGAGAGTGAGATGCCAGCTCCTTTCATTCAGTCAGTAGCTTCAAACATTTCTGGTATATGAAAAACATGTTTTTCAATGGCAAAAATCAATGAATATTGTAAATGCACAAACAGTAATATCTCCACATTGCACGGTGCAATTCTGAAATTTTTAGCTTTTTCCTGTTAATCCTAGCATGATAAAGAAGATTCAAAGAGAGTGAGATGCCAGCTCCTTTCATTCAGTCAGTAGCTTCAAACATTTCTGGTATATGAAAAACATGTTTTTCAATGGCAAAAATCAATGAATATTGTAAATGCACAAACAGTAATATCTCCACATTGCACGGTGCAATTCTGAAATTTTTAGCTTTTTCCTGCTAATCCTAGCATGATAAAGAAGATTCAAAGAGAGTGAGATGCCAGCTCCTTTCATTCAGTCAGTAGCTTCAAACATTTCTGGTATATGAAAAACATGTTTTTCAATGGCAAAAATCAATGAATATTGTAAATGCACAAACAGTAATATCTCCACATTGCACGGTGCAATTCTGAAATTTTTAGCTTTTTCCTGTTAATCCTAGCATGATAAAGAAGATTCAAAGAGAGTGAGATGCCAGCTCCTTTCATTCAGTCAGTAGCTTCAAACATTTCTGGTATATGAAAAACATGTTTTTCAATGGCAAAAATCAATGAATATTGTAAATGCACAAACAGTAATATCTCCACATTGCACGGTGCAATTCTGAAATTTTTAGCTTTTTCCTGCTAATCCTAGCATGATAAAGAAGATTCAAAGAGAGTGAGATGCCAGCTCCTTTCATTCAGTCAGTAGCTTCAAACATTTCTGGTATATGAAAAACATGTTTTTCAATGGCAAAAATCAATGAATATTGTAAATGCACAAACAGTAATATCTCCACATTGCACGGTGCAATTCTGAAATTTTTTGCTTTTTCCTGCTAATCCTAGCATGATAAAGAAGATTCAAAGAGAGTGAGATGCCAGCTCCTTTCATTCAGTCAGTAGCTTCAAACATTTCTGGTATATGAAAAACATGTTTTTCAATGGCAAAAATCAATGAATATTGTAAATGCACAAACAGTAATATCTCCACATTGCAAGGTGCAATTCTGAAATTTTTAGCTTTTTCCTGTTAATCCTAGCATGATAAAGAAGATTCAAAGAGAGTGAGATGCCAGCTCCTTTCATTCAGTCAGTAGCTTCAAACATTTCTGGACGTTTTTCAATGGCAAAAATCAATGAATATTGTAAATGCACAAACAGTAATATCTCCACATTGCACGGTGCAATTCTGAAATTTTTAGCTTTTTCCTGTTAATCCTAGCATGATAAAGAAGATTCAAAGAGAGTGAGATGCCAGCTCCTTTCATTCAGTCAGTAGCTTCAAACATTTGTGGTATATGAAAAACATGTTTTTCAATGGCAAAAATCAATGAATATTGTAAATGCACAAACAGTAATATCTCCACATTGCACGGTGCAATTCTGAAATTTTTAGCTTTTTCCTGTTAATCCTAGCATGATAAAGAAGATTCAAAGAGAGTGAGATGCCAGCTCCTTTCATTCAGTCAGTAGCTTCAAACATTTCTGGTATATGAAAAACATGTTTTTCAATGGCAAAAATCAATGAATATTGTAAATGCACAAACAGTAATATCTCCACATTGCACGGTGCAATTCTGAAATTTTTTGCTTTTTCCTGCTAATCCTAGCATGATAAAGAAGATTCAAAGAGAGTGAGATGCCAGCTCCTTTCATTCAGTCAGTAGCTTCAAACATTTCTGGTATATGAAAAACATGTTTTTCAATGGCAAAAATCAATGAATATTGTAAATGCACAAACAGTAATATCTCCACATTGCAAGGTGCAATTCTGAAATTTTTAGCTTTTTCCTGTTAATCCTAGCATGATAAAGAAGATTCAAAGAGAGTGAGATGCCAGCTCCTTTCATTCAGTCAGTAGCTTCAAACATTTCTGGTATATGAAAAACATGTTTTTCAATGGCAAAAATCAATGAATATTGTAAATGCACAAACAGTAATATCTCCACATTGCACGGTGCAATTCTGAAATTTTTTGCTTTTTCCTGTTAATCCTAGCATGATAAAGAAGATTCAAAGAGAGTGAGATGCCAGCTCCTTTCATTCAGTCAGTAGCTTCAAACATTTCTGGTATATGAAAAACATGTTTTTCAATGGCAAAAATCAATGAATATTGTAAATGCACAAACAGTAATATCTCCACATTGCACGGTGCAATTCTGAAATTTTTTGCTTTTTCCTGCTAATCCTAGCATGATAAAGAAGATTCAAAGAGAGTGAGATGCCAGCTCCTTTCATTCAGTCAGTAGCTTCAAACATTTCTGGTATATGAAAAACATGTTTTTCAATGGCAAAAATCAATGAATATTGTAAATGCACAAACAGTAATATCTCCACATTGCACGGTGCAATTCTGAAATTTTTTGCTTTTTCCTGCTAATCCTAGCATGATAAAGAAGATTCAAAGAGAGTGAGATGCCAGCTCCTTTCATTCAGTCAGTAGCTTCAAACATTTCTGGTATATGAAAAACATGTTTTTCAATGGCAAAAATCAATGAATATTGTAAATGCACAAACAGTAATATCTCCACATTGCACGGTGCAATTCTGAAATTTTTTGCTTTTTCCTGCTAATCCTAGCATGATAAAGAAGATTCAAAGAGAGTGAGATGCCAGCTCCTTTCATTCAGTCAGTAGCTTCAAACATTTCTGGACGTTTTTCAATGGCAAAAATCAATGAATATTGTAAATGCACAAACAGTAATATCTCCACATTGCAAGGTGCAATTCTGAAATTTTTTGCTTTTTCCTGCTAATCCTAGCATGATAAAGAAGATTCAAAGAGAGTGAGATGCCAGCTCCTTTCATTCAGTCAGTAGCTTCAAACATTTCTGGACGTTTTTCAATGGCAAAAATCAATGAATATTGTAAATGCACAAACAGTAATATCTCCACATTGCACGGTGCAATTCTGAAATTTTTAGCTTTTTCCTGCTAATCCTAGCATGATAAAGAAGATTCAAAGAGAGTGAGATGCCAGCTCCTTTCATTCAGTCAGTAGCTTCAAACATTTCTGGTATATGAAAAACATGTTTTTCAATGGCAAAAATCAATGAATATTGTAAATGCACAAACAGTAATATCTCCACATTGCAAGGTGCAATTCTGAAATTTTTTGCTTTTTCCTGTTAATCCTAGCATGATAAAGAAGATTCAAAGAGAGTGAGATGCCAGCTCCTTTCATTCAGTCAGTAGCTTCAAACATTTCTGGTATATGAAAAACATGTTTTTCAATGGCAAAAATCAATGAATATTGTAAATGCACAAACAGTAATATCTCCACATTGCACGGTGCAATTCTGAAATTTTTAGCTTTTTCCTGCTAATCCTAGCATGATAAAGAAGATTCAAAGAGAGTGAGATGCCAGCTCCTTTCATTCAGTCAGTAGCTTCAAACATTTCTGGTATATGAAAAACATGTTTTTCAATGGCAAAAATCAATGAATATTGTAAATGCACAAACAGTAATATCTCCACATTGCACGGTGCAATTCTGAAATTTTTAGCTTTTTCCTGCTAATCCTAGCATGATAAAGAAGATTCAAAGAGAGTGAGATGCCAGCTCCTTTCATTCAGTCAGTAGCTTCAAACATTTCTGGTATATGAAAAACATGTTTTTCAATGGCAAAAATCAATGAATATTGTAAATGCACAAACAGTAATATCTCCACATTGCACGGTGCAATTCTGAAATTTTTTGCTTTTTCCTGCTAATCCTAGCATGATAAAGAAGATTCAAAGAGAGTGAGATGCCAGCTCCTTTCATTCAGTCAGTAGCTTCAAACATTTCTGGTATATGAAAAACATGTTTTTCAATGGCAAAAATCAATGAATATTGTAAATGCACAAACAGTAATATCTCCACATTGCACGGTGCAATTCTGAAATTTTTTGCTTTTTCCTGTTAATCCTAGCATGATAAAGAAGATTCAAAGAGAGTGAGATGCCAGCTCCTTTCATTCAGTCAGTAGCTTCAAACATTTCTGGTATATGAAAAACATGTTTTTCAATGGCAAAAATCAATGAATATTGTAAATGCACAAACAGTAATATCTCCACATTGCACGGTGCAATTCTGAAATTTTTTGCTTTTTCCTGCTAATCCTAGCATGACAAAGAAGATTCAAAGAGAGTGAGATGCCAGCTCCTTTCATTCAGTCAGTAGCTTCAAACATTTCTGGTATATGAAAAACATGTTTTTTAATGGCAAAAATCAATGAATATTGTAAATGCACAAACAGTAATATCTCCACATTGCACGGTGCAATTCTGAAATTTTTTGCTTTTTCCTGCTAATCCTAGCATGATAAAGAAGATTCAAAGAGAGTGAGATGCCAGCTCCTTTCATTCAGTCAGTAGCTTCAAACATTTCTGGTATATGAAAAACATGTTTTTCAATGGCAAAAATCAATGAATATTGTAAATGCACTAACAGTAATATCTCCACATTGCAAGGTGCAATTCTGAAATTTTTAGCTTTTTCCTGTTAATCCTAGCATGATAAAGAAGATTCAAAGAGAGTGAGATGCCAGCTCCTTTCATTCAGTCAGTAGCTTCAAACATTTCTGGTATATGAAAAACATGTTTTTCAATGGCAAAAATCAATGAATATTGTAAATGCACAAACAGTAATATCTCCACATTGCACGGTGCAATTCTGAAATTTTTAGCTTTTTCCTGTTAATCCTAGCATGATAAAGAAGATTCAAAGAGAGTGAGATGCCAGCTCCTTTCATTCAGTCAGTAGCTTCAAACATTTCTGGACGTTTTTCAATGGCAAAAATCAATGAATATTGTAAATGCACAAACAGTAATATCTCCACATTGCACGGTGCAATTCTGAAATTTTTAGCTTTTTCCTGCTAATCCTAGCATGATAAAGAAGATTCAAAGAGAGTGAGATGCCAGCTCCTTTCATTCAGTCAGTAGCTTCAAACATTTCTGGACGTTTTTCAATGGCAAAAATCAATGAATATTGTAAATGCACAAACAGTAATATCTCCACATTGCAAGGTGCAATTCTGAAATTTTTTGCTTTTTCCTGCTAATCCTAGCATGATAAAGAAGATTCAAAGAGAGTGAGATGCCAGCTCCTTTCATTCAGTCAGTAGCTTCAAACATTTCTGGTATATGAAAAACATGTTTTTCAATGGCAAAAATCAATGAATATTGTAAATGCACAAACAGTAATATCTCCACATTGCAAGGTGCAATTCTGAAATTTTTTGCTTTTTCCTGCTAATCCTAGCATGATAAAGAAGATTCAAAGAGAGTGAGATGCCAGCTCCTTTCATTCAGTCAGTAGCTTCAAACATTTCTGGTATATGAAAAACATGTTTTTCAATGGCAAAAATCAATGAATATTGTAAATGCACAAACAGTAATATCTCCACATTGCAAGGTGCAATTCTGAAATTTTTTGCTTTTTCCTGCTAATCCTAGCATGATAAAGAAGATTCAAAGAGAGTGAGATGCCAGCTCCTTTCATTCAGTCAGTAGCTTCAAACATTTCTGGTATATGAAAAACATGTTTTTCAATGGCAAAAATCAATGAATATTGTAAATGCACAAACAGTAATATCTCCACATTGCACGGTGCAATTCTGAAATTTTTAGCTTTTTCCTGTTAATCCTAGCATGATAAAGAAGATTCAAAGAGAGTGAGATGCCAGCTCCTTTCATTCAGTCAGTAGCTTCAAACATTTCTGGTATATGAAAAACATGTTTTTCAATGGCAAAAATCAATGAATATTGTAAATGCACAAACAGTAATATCTCCACATTGCACGGTGCAATTCTGAAATTTTTAGCTTTTTCCTGTTAATCCTAGCATGATAAAGAAGATTCAAAGAGAGTGAGATGCCAGCTCCTTTCATTCAGTCAGTAGCTTCAAACATTTCTGGTATATGAAAAACATGTTTTTCAATGGCAAAAATCAATGAATATTGTAAATGCACAAACAGTAATATCTCCACATTGCACGGTGCAATTCTGAAATTTTTAGCTTTTTCCTGCTAATCCTAGCATGATAAAGAAGATTCAAAGAGAGTGAGATGCCAGCTCCTTTCATTCAGTCAGTAGCTTCAAACATTTCTGGACGTTTTTCAATGGCAAAAATCAATGAATATTGTAAATGCACAAACAGTAATATCTCCACATTGCACGGTGCAATTCTGAAATTTTTTGCTTTTTCCTGCTAATCCTAGCATGATAAAGAAGATTCAAAGAGAGTGAGATGCCAGCTCCTTTCATTCAGTCAGTAGCTTCAAACATTTCTGGTATATGAAAAACATGTTTTTCAATGGCAAAAATCAATGAATATTGTAAATGCACAAACAGTAATATCTCCACATTGCAAGGTGCAATTCTGAAATTTTTAGCTTTTTCCTGTTAATCCTAGCATGATAAAGAAGATTCAAAGAGAGTGAGATGCCAGCTCCTTTCATTCAGTCAGTAGCTTCAAACATTTCTGGTATATGAAAAACATGTTTTTCAATGGCAAAAATCAATGAATATTGTAAATGCACAAACAGTAATATCTCCACATTGCACGGTGCAATTCTGAAATTTTTAGCTTTTTCCTGCTAATCCTAGCATGATAAAGAAGATTCAAAGAGAGTGAGATGCCAGCTCCTTTCATTCAGTCAGTAGCTTCAAACATTTCTGGACGTTTTTCAATGGCAAAAATCAATGAATATTGTAAATGCACAAACAGTAATATCTCCACATTGCACGGTGCAATTCTGAAATTTTTTGCTTTTTCCTGCTAATCCTAGCATGATAAAGAAGATTCAAAGAGAGTGAGATGCCAGCTCCTTTCATTCAGTCAGTAGCTTCAAACATTTCTGGTATATGAAAAACATGTTTTTCAATGGCAAAAATCAATGAATATTGTAAATGCACAAACAGTAATATCTCCACATTGCACGGTGCAATTCTGAAATTTTTAGCTTTTTCCTGTTAATCCTAGCATGATAAAGAAGATTCAAAGAGAGTGAGATGCCAGCTCCTTTCATTCAGTCAGTAGCTTCAAACATTTCTGGTATATGAAAAACATGTTTTTCAATGGCAAAAATCAATGAATATTGTAAATGCACAAACAGTAATATCTCCACATTGCACGGTGCAATTCTGAAATTTTTAGCTTTTTCCTGTTAATCCTAGCATGATAAAGAAGATTCAAAGAGAGTGAGATGCCAGCTCCTTTCATTCAGTCAGTAGCTTCAAACATTTCTGGTATATGAAAAACATGTTTTTCAATGGCAAAAATCAATGAATATTGTAAATGCACAAACAGTAATATCTCCACATTGCACGGTGCAATTCTGAAATTTTTAGCTTTTTCCTGCTAATCCTAGCATGATAAAGAAGATTCAAAGAGAGTGAGATGCCAGCTCCTTTCATTCAGTCAGTAGCTTCAAACATTTCTGGACGTTTTTCAATGGCAAAAATCAATGAATATTGTAAATGCACAAACAGTAATATCTCCACATTGCACGGTGCAATTCTGAAATTTTTTGCTTTTTCCTGCTAATCCTAGCATGATAAAGAAGATTCAAAGAGAGTGAGATGCCAGCTCCTTTCATTCAGTCAGTAGCTTCAAACATTTCTGGTATATGAAAAACATGTTTTTCAATGGCAAAAATCAATGAATATTGTAAATGCACAAACAGTAATATCTCCACATTGCAAGGTGCAATTCTGAAATTTTTAGCTTTTTCCTGTTAATCCTAGCATGATAAAGAAGATTCAAAGAGAGTGAGATGCCAGCTCCTTTCATTCAGTCAGTAGCTTCAAACATTTCTGGTATATGAAAAACATGTTTTTCAATGGCAAAAATCAATGAATATTGTAAATGCACAAACAGTAATATCTCCACATTGCACGGTGCAATTCTGAAATTTTTAGCTTTTTCCTGCTAATCCTAGCATGATAAAGAAGATTCAAAGAGAGTGAGATGCCAGCTCCTTTCATTCAGTCAGTAGCTTCAAACATTTCTGGACGTTTTTCAATGGCAAAAATCAATGAATATTGTAAATGCACAAACAGTAATATCTCCACATTGCACGGTGCAATTCTGAAATTTTTTGCTTTTTCCTGCTAATCCTAGCATGATAAAGAAGATTCAAAGAGAGTGAGATGCCAGCTCCTTTCATTCAGTCAGTAGCTTCAAACATTTCTGGTATATGAAAAACATGTTTTTCAATGGCAAAAATCAATGAATATTGTAAATGCACAAACAGTAATATCTCCACATTGCAAGGTGCAATTCTGAAATTTTTAGCTTTTTCCTGTTAATCCTAGCATGATAAAGAAGATTCAAAGAGAGTGAGATGCCAGCTCCTTTCATTCAGTCAGTAGCTTCAAACATTTCTGGTATATGAAAAACATGTTTTTCAATGGCAAAAATCAATGAATATTGTAAATGCACAAACAGTAATATCTCCACATTGCACGGTGCAATTCTGAAATTTTTAGCTTTTTCCTGTTAATCCTAGCATGATAAAGAAGATTCAAAGAGAGTGAGATGCCAGCTCCTTTCATTCAGTCAGTAGCTTCAAACATTTCTGGTATATGAAAAACATGTTTTTCAATGGCAAAAATCAATGAATATTGTAAATGCACAAACAGTAATATCTCCACATTGCACGGTGCAATTCTGAAATTTTTAGCTTTTTCCTGCTAATCCTAGCATGATAAAGAAGATTCAAAGAGAGTGAGATGCCAGCTCCTTTCATTCAGTCAGTAGCTTCAAACATTTCTGGTATATGAAAAACATGTTTTTCAATGGCAAAAATCAATGAATATTGTAAATGCACAAACAGTAATATCTCCACATTGCACGGTGCAATTCTGAAATTTTTTGCTTTTTCCTGCTAATCCTAGCATGATAAAGAAGATTCAAAGAGAGTGAGATGCCAGCTCCTTTCATTCAGTCAGTAGCTTCAAACATTTCTGGTATATGAAAAACATGTTTTTCAATGGCAAAAATCAATGAATATTGTAAATGCACAAACAGTAATATCTCCACATTGCAAGGTGCAATTCTGAAATTTTTAGCTTTTTCCTGTTAATCCTAGCATGATAAAGAAGATTCAAAGAGAGTGAGATGCCAGCTCCTTTCATTCAGTCAGTAGCTTCAAACATTTCTGGTATATGAAAAACATGTTTTTCAATGGCAAAAATCAATGAATATTGTAAATGCACAAACAGTAATATCTCCACATTGCACGGTGCAATTCTGAAATTTTTTGCTTTTTCCTGCTAATCCTAGCATGATAAAGAAGATTCAAAGAGAGTGAGATGCCAGCTCCTTTCATTCAGTCAGTAGCTTCAAACATTTCTGGACGTTTTTCAATGGCAAAAATCAATGAATATTGTAAATGCACAAACAGTAATATCTCCACATTGCAAGGTGCAATTCTGAAATTTTTTGCTTTTTCCTGCTAATCCTAGCATGATAAAGAAGATTCAAAGAGAGTGAGATGCCAGCTCCTTTCATTCAGTCAGTAGCTTCAAACATTTCTGGTATATGAAAAACATGTTTTTCAATGGCAAAAATCAATGAATATTGTAAATGCACAAACAGTAATATCTCCACATTGCAAGGTGCAATTCTGAAATTTTTAGCTTTTTCCTGTTAATCCTAGCATGATAAAGAAGATTCAAAGAGAGTGAGATGCCAGCTCCTTTCATTCAGTCAGTAGCTTCAAACATTTCTGGACGTTTTTCAATGGCAAAAATCAATGAATATTGTAAATGCACAAACAGTAATATCTCCACATTGCAAGGTGCAATTCTGAAATTTTTAGCTTTTTCCTGTTAATCCTAGCATGATAAAGAAGATTCAAAGAGAGTGAGATGCCAGCTCCTTTCATTCAGTCAGTAGCTTCAAACATTTCTGGTATATGAAAAACATGTTTTTCAATGGCAAAAATCAATGAATATTGTAAATGCACAAACAGTAATATCTCCACATTGCACGGTGCAATTCTGAAATTTTTAGCTTTTTCCTGTTAATCCTAGCATGATAAAGAAGATTCAAAGAGAGTGAGATGCCAGCTCCTTTCATTCAGTCAGTAGCTTCAAACATTTCTGGTATATGAAAAACATGTTTTTCAATGGCAAAAATCAATGAATATTGTAAATGCACAAACAGTAATATCTCCACATTGCACGGTGCAATTCTGAAATTTTTAGCTTTTTCCTGCTAATCCTAGCATGATAAAGAAGATTCAAAGAGAGAGAGATGCCAGCTCCTTTCATTCAGTCAGTAGCTTCAAACATTTCTGGTATATGAAAAACATGTTTTTCAATGGCAAAAATCAATGAATATTGTAAATGCACAAACAGTAATATCTCCACATTGCAAGGTGCAATTCTGAAATTTTTTGCTTTTTCCTGCTAATCCTAGCATGATAAAGAAGATTCAAAGAGAGTGAGATGCCAGCTCCTTTCATTCAGTCAGTAGCTTCAAACATTTCTGGTATATGAAAAACATGTTTTTCAATGGCAAAAATCAATGAATATTGTAAATGCACAAACAGTAATATCTCCACATTGCACGGTGCAATTCTGAAATTTTTTGCTTTTTCCTGCTAATCCTAGCATGATAAAGAAGATTCAAAGAGAGTGAGATGCCAGCTCCTTTCATTCAGTCAGTAGCTTCAAACATTTCTGGACGTTTTTCAATGGCAAAAATCAATGAATATTGTAAATGCACAAACAGTAATATCTCCACATTGCACGGTGCAATTCTGAAATTTTTTGCTTTTTCCTGCTAATCCTAGCATGATAAAGAAGATTCAAAGAGAGTGAGATGCCAGCTCCTTTCATTCAGTCAGTAGCTTCAAACATTTCTGGTATATGAAAAACATGTTTTTCAATGGCAAAAATCAATGAATATTGTAAATGCACAAACAGTAATATCTCCACATTGCAAGGTGCAATTCTGAAATTTTTAGCTTTTTCCTGTTAATCCTAGCATGATAAAGAAGATTCAACGAGAGTGAGATGCCAGCTCCTTTCATTCAGTCAGTAGCTTCAAACATTTCTGGTATATGAAAAACATGTTTTTCAATGGCAAAAATCAATGAATATTGTAAATGCACAAACAGTAATATCTCCACATTGCACGGTGCAATTCTGAAATTTTTAGCTTTTTCCTGTTAATCCTAGCATGATAAAGAAGATTCAAAGAGAGTGAGATGCCAGCTCCTTTCATTCAGTCAGTAGCTTCAAACATTTCTGGTATATGAAAAACATGTTTTTCAATGGCAAAAATCAATGAATATTGTAAATGCACAAACAGTAATATCTCCACATTGCACGGTGCAATTCTGAAATTTTTAGCTTTTTCCTGCTAATCCTAGCATGATAAAGAAGATTCAAAGAGAGTGAGATGCCAGCTCCTTTCATTCAGTCAGTAGCTTCAAACATTTCTGGTATATGAAAAACATGTTTTTCAATGGCAAAAATCAATGAATATTGTAAATGCACAAACAGTAATATCTCCACATTGCACGGTGCAATTCTGAAATTTTTTGCTTTTTCCTGCTAATCCTAGCATGATAAAGAAGATTCAAAGAGAGTGAGATGCCAGCTCCTATCATTCAGTCAGTAGCTTCAAACATTTCTGGTATATGAAAAACATGTTTTTCAATGGCAAAAATCAATGAATATTGTAAATGCACAAACAGTAATATCTCCACATTGCAAGGTGCAATTCTGAAATTTTTTGCTTTTTCCTGCTAATCCTAGCATGATAAAGAAGATTCAAAGAGAGTGAGATGCCAGCTCCTTTCATTCAGTCAGTAGCTTCAAACATTTCTGGTATATGAAAAACATGTTTTTCAATGGCAAAAATCAATGAATATTGTAAATGCACAAACAGTAATATCTCCACATTGCACGGTGCAATTCTGAAATTTTTTGCTTTTTCCTGCTAATCCTAGCATGATAAAGAAGATTCAAAGAGAGTGAGATGCCAGCTCCTTTCATTCAGTCAGTAGCTTCAAACATTTCTGGTATATGAAAAACATGTTTTTCAATGGCAAAAATCAATGAATATTGTAAATGCACAAACAGTAATATCTCCACATTGCAAGGTGCAATTCTGAAATTTTTTGCTTTTTCCTGCTAATCCTAGCATGATAAAGAAGATTCAAAGAGAGTGAGATGCCAGCTCCTTTCATTCAGTCAGTAGCTTCAAACATTTCTGGTATATGAAAAACATGTTTTTCAATGGCAAAAATCAATGAATATTGTAAATGCACAAACAGTAATATCTCCACATTGCACGGTGCAATTCTGAAATTTTTTGCTTTTTCCTGCTAATCCTAGCATGATAAAGAAGATTCAAAGAGAGTGAGATGCCAGCTCCTTTCATTCAGTCAGTAGCTTCAAACATTTCTGGACGTTTTTCAATGGCAAAAATCAATGAATATTGTAAATGCACAAACAGTAATATCTCCACATTGCACGGTGCAATTCTGAAATTTTTTGCTTTTTCCTGCTAATCCTAGCATGATAAAGAAGATTCAAAGAGAGTGAGATGCCAGCACCTTTCATTCAGTCAGTAGCTTCAAACATTTCTGGTATATGAAAAACATGTTTTTCAATGGCAAAAATCAATGAATATTGTAAATGCACAAACAGTAATATCTCCACATTGCAAGGTGCAATTCTGAAATTTTTAGCTTTTTCCTGTTAATCCTAGCATGATAAAGAAGATTCAAAGAGAGTGAGATGCCAGCTCCTTTCATTCAGTCAGTAGCTTCAAACATTTCTGGTATATGAAAAACATGTTTTTCAATGGCAAAAATCAATGAATATTGTAAATGCACAAACAGTAATATCTCCACATTGCACGGTGCAATTCTGAAATTTTTAGCTTTTTCCTGTTAATCCTAGCATGATAAAGAAGATTCAAAGAGAGTGAGATGCCAGCTCCTTTCATTCAGTCAGTAGCTTCAAACATTTCTGGTATATGAAAAACATGTTTTTCAATGGCAAAAATCAATGAATATTGTAAATGCACAAACAGTAATATCTCCACATTGCACGGTGCAATTCTGAAATTTTTAGCTTTTTCCTGCTAATCCTAGCATGATAAAGAAGATTCAAAGAGAGTGAGATGCCAGCTCCTTTCATTCAGTCAGTAGCTTCAAACATTTCTGGTATATGAAAAACATGTTTTTCAATGGCAAAAATCAATGAATATTGTAAATGCACAAACAGTAATATCTCCACATTGCACGGTGCAATTCTGAAATTTTTTGCTTTTTCCTGCTAATCCTAGCATGATAAAGAAGATTCAAAGAGAGTGAGATGCCAGCTCCTTTCATTCAGTCAGTAGGTTCAAACATTTCTGGACGTTTTTCAATGGCAAAAATCAATGAATATTGTAAATGCACAAACAGTAATATCTCCACATTGCACGGTGCAATTCTGAAATTTTTTGCTTTTTCCTGCTAATCCTAGCATGATAAAGAAGATTCAAAGAGAGTGAGATGCCAGCTCCTTTCATTCAGTCAGTAGCTTCAAACATTTCTGGTATATGAAAAACATGTTTTTCAATGGCAAAAATCAATGAATATTGTAAATGCACAAACAGTAATATCTCCACATTGCAAGGTGCAATTCTGAATTTTTTAGCTTTTTCCTGTTAATCCTAGCATGATAAAGAAGATTCAAAGAGAGTGAGATGCCAGCTCCTTTCATTCAGTCAGTAGCTTCAAACATTTCTGGTATATGAAAAACATGTTTTTCAATGGCAAAAATCAATGAATATTGTAAATGCACAAACAGTAATATCTCCACATTGCACGGTGCAATTCTGAAATTTTTAGCTTTTTCCTGTTAATCCTAGCATGATAAAGAAGATTCAAAGAGAGTGAGATGCCAGCTCCTTTCATTCAGTCAGTAGCTTCAAACATTTCTGGTATATGAAAAACATGTTTTTCAATGGCAAAAATCAATGAATATTGTAAATGCACAAACAGTAATATCTCCACATTGCACGGTGCAATTCTGAAATTTTTAGCTTTTTCCTGCTAATCCTAGCATGATAAAGAAGATTCAAAGAGAGTGAGATGCCAGCTCCTTTCATTCAGTCAGTAGCTTCAAACATTTCTGGTATATGAAAAACATGTTTTTCAATGGCAAAAATCAATGAATATTGTAAATGCACAAACAGTAATATCTCCACATTGCACGGTGCAATTCTGAAATTTTTTGCTTTTTCCTGCTAATCCTAGCATGATAAAGAAGATTCAAAGAGAGTGAGATGCCAGCTCCTTTCATTCAGTCAGTAGCTTCAAACATTTCTGGTATATGAAAAACATGTTTTTCAATGGCAAAAATCAATGAATATTGTAAATGCACAAACAGTAATATCTCCACATTGCAAGGTGCAATTCTGAAATTTTTAGCTTTTTCCTGTTAATCCTAGCATGATAAAGAAGATTCAAAGAGAGTGAGATGCCAGCTCCTTTCATTCAGTCAGTAGCTTCAAACATTTCTGGTATATGAAAAACATGTTTTTCAATGGCAAAAATCAATGAATATTGTAAATGCACAAACAGTAATATCTCCACATTGCAAGGTGCAATTCTGAAATTTTTAGCTTTTTCCTGTTAATCCTAGCATGATAAAGAAGATTCAAAGAGAGTGAGATGCCAGCTCCTTTCATTCAGTCAGTAGCTTCAAACATTTCTGGACGTTTTTCAATGGCAAAAATCAATGAATATTGTAAATGCACAAACAGTAATATCTCCACATTGCACGGTGCAATTCTGAAATTTTTTGCTTTTTCCTGTTAATCCTAGCATGATAAAGAAGATTCAAAGAGAGTGAGATGCCAGCTCCTTTCATTCAGTCAGTAGCTTCAAACATTTCTGGACGTTTTTCAATGGCAAAAATCAATGAATATTGTAAATGCACAAACAGTAATATCTCCACATTGCAAGGTGCAATTCTGAAATTTTTAGCTTTTTCCTGTTAATCCTAGCATGATAAAGAAGATTCAAAGAGAGTGAGATGCCAGCTCCTTTCATTCAGTCAGTAGGTTCAAACATTTCTGGACGTTTTTCAATGGCAAAAATCAATGAATATTGTAAATGCACAAACAGTAATATCTCCACATTGCACGGTGCAATTCTGAAATTTTTTGCTTTTTCCTGCTAATCCTAGCATGATAAAGAAGATTCAAAGAGAGTGAGATGCCAGCTCCTTTCATTCAGTCAGTAGCTTCAAACATTTCTGGTATATGAAAAACATGTTTTTCAATGGCAAAAATCAATGAATATTGTAAATGCACAAACAGTAATATCTCCACATTGCAAGGTGCAATTCTGAATTTTTTAGCTTTTTCCTGTTAATCCTAGCATGATAAAGAAGATTCAAAGAGAGTGAGATGCCAGCTCCTTTCATTCAGTCAGTAGCTTCAAACATTTCTGGTATATGAAAAACATGTTTTTCAATGGCAAAAATCAATGAATATTGTAAATGCACAAACAGTAATATCTCCACATTGCACGGTGCAATTCTGAAATTTTTAGCTTTTTCCTGTTAATCCTAGCATGATAAAGAAGATTCAAAGAGAGTGAGATGCCAGCTCCTTTCATTCAGTCAGTAGCTTCAAACATTTCTGGTATATGAAAAACATGTTTTTCAATGGCAAAAATCAATGAATATTGTAAATGCACAAACAGTATTATCTCCACATTGCACGGTGCAATTCTGAAATTTTTAGCTTTTTCCTGCTAATCCTAGCATGATAAAGAAGATTCAAAGAGAGTGAGATGCCAGCTCCTTTCATTCAGTCAGTAGCTTCAAACATTTCTGGTATATGAAAAACATGTTTTTCAATGGCAAAAATCAATGAATATTGTAAATGCACAAACAGTAATATCTCCACATTGCACGGTGCAATTCTGAAATTTTTTGCTTTTTCCTGCTAATCCTAGCATGATAAAGAAGATTCAAAGAGAGTGAGATGCCAGCTCCTTTCATTCAGTCAGTAGCTTCAAACATTTCTGGTATATGAAAAACATGTTTTTCAATGGCAAAAATCAATGAATATTGTAAATGCACAAACAGTAATATCTCCACATTGCAAGGTGCAATTCTGAAATTTTTAGCTTTTTCCTGTTAATCCTAGCATGATAAAGAAGATTCAAAGAGAGTGAGATGCCAGCTCCTTTCATTCAGTCAGTAGCTTCAAACATTTCTGGACGTTTTTCAATGGCAAAAATCAATGAATATTGTAAATGCACAAACAGTAATATCTCCACATTGCAAGGTGCAATTCTGAAATTTTTAGCTTTTTCCTGTTAATCCTAGCATGATAAAGAATATTCAAAGAGAGTGAGATGCCAGCTCCTTTCATTCAGTCAGTAGCTTCAAACATTTCTGGACGTTTTTCAATGGCAAAAATCAATGAATATTGTAAATGCACAAACAGTAATATCTCCACATTGCACGGTGCAATTCTGAAATTTTTTGCTTTTTCCTGTTAATCCTAGCATGATAAAGAAGATTCAAAGAGAGTGAGATGCCAGCTCCTTTCATTCAGTCAGTAGCTTCAAACATTTCTGGACGTTTTTCAATGGCAAAAATCAATGAATATTGTAAATGCACAAACAGTAATATCTCCACATTGCAAGGTGCAATTCTGAAATTTTTAGCTTTTTCCTGTTAATCCTAGCATGATAAAGAAGATTCAAAGAGAGTGAGATGCCAGCTCCTTTCATTCAGTCAGTAGCTTCAAACATTTCTGGTATATGAAAAACATGTTTTTCAATGGCAAAAATCAATGAATATTGTAAATGCACAAACAGTAATATCTCCACATTGCACGGTGCAATTCTGAAATTTTTTGCTTTTTCCTGCTAATCCTAGCATGATAAAGAAGATTCAAAGAGAGTGAGATGCCAGCTCCTTTCATTCAGTCAGTAGCTTCAAACATTTCTGGACGTTTTTCAATGGCAAAAATCAATGAATATTGTAAATGCACAAACAGTAATATCTCCACATTGCAAGGTGCAATTCTGAAATTTTTTGCTTTTTCCTGCTAATCCTAGCATGATAAAGAAGATTCAAAGAGAGTGAGATGCCAGCTCCTTTCATTCAGTCAGTAGCTTCAAACATTTCTGGTATATGAAAAACATGTTTTTCAATGGCAAAAATCAATGAATATTGTAAATGCACAAACAGTAATATCTCCACATTGCAAGGTGCAATTCTGAAATTTTTAGCTTTTTCCTGTTAATCCTAGCATGATAAAGAAGATTCAAAGAGAGTGAGATGCCAGCTCCTTTCATTCAGTCAGTAGCTTCAAACATTTCTGGTATATGAAAAACATGTTTTTCAATGGCAAAAATCAATGAATATTGTAAATGCACAAACAGTAATATCTCCACATTGCACGGTGCAATTCTGAAATTTTTAGCTTTTTCCTGTTAATCCTAGCATGATAAAGATGATTCAAAGAGAGTGAGATGCCAGCTCCTTTCATTCAGTCAGTAGCTTCAAACATTTCTGGTATATGAAAAACATGTTTTTCAATGGCAAAAATCAATGAATATTGTAAATGCACAAACAGTAATATCTCCACATTGCACGGTGCAATTCTGAAATTTTTAGCTTTTTCCTGCTAATCCTAGCATGATAAAGAAGATTCAAAGAGAGTGAGATGCCAGCTCCTTTCATTCAGTCAGTAGCTTCAAACATTTCTGGTATATGAAAAACATGTTTTTCAATGGCAAAAATCAATGAATATTGTAAATGCACAAACAGTAATATCTCCACATTGCAAGGTGCAATTCTGAAATTTTTTGCTTTTTCCTGCTAATCCTAGCATGATAAAGAAGATTCAAAGAGAGTGAGATGCCAGCTCCTTTCATTCAGTCAGTAGCTTCAAACATTTCTGGTATATGAAAAACATGTTTTTCAATGGCAAAAATCAATGAATATTGTAAATGCACAAACAGTAATATCTCCACATTGCACGGTGCAATTCTGAAATTTTTTGCTTTTTCCTGCTAATCCTAGCATGATAAAGAAGATTCAAAGAGAGTGAGATGCCAGCTCCTTTCATTCAGTCAGTAGCTTCAAACATTTCTGGTATATGAAAAACATGTTTTTCAATGGCAAAAATCAATGAATATTGTAAATGCACAAACAATAATATCTCCACATTGCAAGGTGCAATTCTGAAATTTTTTGCTTTTTCCTGCTAATCCTAGCATGATAAAGAAGATTCAAAGAGAGTGAGATGCCAGCTCCTTTCATTCAGTCAGTAGCTTCAAACATTTCTGGTATATGAAAAACATGTTTTTCAATTGCAAAAATCAATGAATATTGTAAATGCACAAACAGTAATATCTCCACATTGCACGGTGCAATTCTGAAATTTTTTGCTTTTTCCTGCTAATCCTAGCATGATAAAGAAGATTCAAAGAGAGTGAGATGCCAGCTCCTTTCATTCAGTCAGTAGCTTCAAACATTTCTGGACGTTTTTCAATGGCAAAAATCAATGAATATTGTAAATGCACAAACAGTAATATCTCCACATTGCACGGTGCAATTCTGAAATTTTTTGCTTTTTCCTGCTAATCCTAGCATGCTAAAGAAGATTCAAAGAGAGTGAGATGCCAGCTCCTTTCATTCAGTCAGTAGCTTCAAACATTTCTGGTATATGAAAAACATGTTTTTCAATGGCAAAAATCAATGAATATTGTAAATGCACAAACAGTAATATCTCCACATTGCAAGGTGCAATTCTGAAATTTTTAGCTTTTTCCTGTTAATCCTAGCATGATAAAGAAGATTCAAAGAGAGTGAGATGCCAGCTCCTTTCATTCAGTCAGTAGCTTCAAACATTTCTGGTATATGAAAAACATGTTTTTCAATGGCAAAAATCAATGAATATTGTAAATGCACAAACAGTAATATCTCCACATTGCACGGTGCAATTCTGAAATTTTTAGCTTTTTCCTGTTAATCCTAGCATGATAAAGAAGATTCAAAGAGAGTGAGATGCCAGCTCCTTTCATTCAGTCAGTAGCTTCAAACATTTCTGGTATATGAAAAACATGTTTTTCAATGGCAAAAATCAATGAATATTGTAAATGCACAAACAGTAATATCTCCACATTGCACGGTGCAATTCTGAAATTTTTAGCTTTTTCCTGCTAATCCTAGCATGATAAAGAAGATTCAAAGAGAGTGAGATGCCAGCTCCTTTCATTCAGTCAGTAGCTTCAAACATTTCTGGTATATGAAAAACATGTTTTTCAATGGCAAAAATCAATGAATATTGTAAATGCACAAACAGTAATATCTCCACATTGCACGGTGCAATTCTGAAATTTTTTGCTTTTTCCTGCTAATCCTAGCATGATAAAGAAGATTCAAAGAGAGTGAGATGCCAGCTCCTTTCATTCAGTCAGTAGCTTCAAACATTTCTGGTATATGAAAAACATGTTTTTCAATGGCAAAAATCAATGAATATTGTAAATGCACAAACAGTAATATCTCCACATTGCAAGGTGCAATTCTGAAATTTTTAGCTTTTTCCTGTTAATCCTAGCATGATAAAGAAGATTCAAAGAGAGTGAGATGCCAGCTCCTTTCATTCAGTCAGTAGCTTCAAACATTTCTGGACGTTTTTCAATGGCAAAAATCAATGAATATTGTAAATGCACAAACAGTAATATCTCCACATTGCACGGTGCAATTCTGAAATTTTTAGCTTTTTCCTGTTAATCCTAGCATGATAAAGAAGATTCAAAGAGAGTGAGATGCCAGCTCCTTTCATTCAGTCAGTAGCTTCAAACATTTCTGGTATATGAAAAACATGTTTTTCAATGGCAAAAATCAATGAATATTGTAAATGCACAAACAGTAATATCTCCACATTGCACGGTGCAATTCTGAAATTTTTAGCTTTTTCCTGCTACTCCTAGCATGATAAAGAAGATTCAAAGAGAGTGAGATGCCAGCTCCTTTCATTCAGTCAGTAGCTTCAAACATTTCTGGTATATGAAAAACATGTTTTTCAATGGCAAAAATCAATGAATATTGTAAATTCACAAACAGTAATATCTCCACATTGCACGGTGCAATTCTGAAATTTTTAGCTTTTTCCTGCTAATCCTAGCATGATAAAGAAGATTCAAAGAGAGTGAGATGCCAGCTCCTTTCATTCAGTCAGTAGCTTCAAACATTTCTGGTATATGAAAAACATGTTTTTCAATGGCAAAAATCAATGAATATTGTAAATGCACAAACAGTAATATCTCCACATTGCACGGTGCAATTCTGAAATTTTTAGCTTTTTCCTGTTAATCCTAGCATGATAAAGAAGATTCAAAGAGAGTGAGATGCCAGCTCCTTTCATTCAGTCAGTAGCTTCAAACATTTCTGGTATATGAAAAACATGTTTTTCAATGGCAAAAATCAATGAATATTGTAAATGCACAAACAGTAATATCTCCACATTGCACGGTGCAATTCTGAAATTTTTTGCTTTTTCCTGTTAATCCTAGCATGATAAAGAAGATTCAAAGAGAGTGAGATGCCAGCTCCTTTCATTCAGTCAGTAGCTTCAAACATTTCTGGACGTTTTTCAATGGCAAAAATCAATGAATATTGTAAATGCACAAACAGTAATATCTCCACATTGCACGGTGCAATTCTGAAATTTTTTGCTTTTTCCTGTTAATCCTAGCATGATAAAGAAGATTCAAAGAGAGTGAGATGCCAGCTCCTTTCATTCAGTCAGTAGCTTCAAACATTTCTGGACGTTTTTCAATGGCAAAAATCAATGAATATTGTAAATGCACAAACAGTAATATCTCCACATTGCAAGGTGCAATTCTGAAATTTTTAGCTTTTTCCTGTTAATCCTAGCATGATAAAGAAGATTCAAAGAGAGTGAGATGCCAGCTCCTTTCATTCAGTCAGTAGCTTCAAACATTTCTGGTATATGAAAAACATGTTTTTCAATGGCAAAAATCAATGAATATTGTAAATGCACAAACAGTAATATCTTCACATTGCACGGTGCAATTCTGAAATTTTTTGCTTTTTCCTGCTAATCCTAGCATGATAAAGAAGATTCAAAGAGAGTGAGATGCCAGCTCCTTTCATTCAGTCAGTAGCTTCAAACATTTCTGGACGTTTTTCAATGGCAAAAATCAATGAATATTGTAAATGCACAAACAGTAATATCTCCACATTGCAAGGTGCAATTCTGAAATTTTTTGCTTTTTCCTGCTAATCCTAGCATGATAAAGAAGATTCAAAGAGAGTGAGATGCCAGCTCCTTTCATTCAGTCAGTAGCTTCAAACATTTCTGGTATATGAAAAACATGTTTTTCAATGGCAAAAATCAATGAATATTGTAAATGCACAAACAGTAATATCTCCACATTGCAAGGTGCAATTCTGAAATTTTTAGCTTTTTCCTGTTAATCCTAGCATGATAAAGAAGATTCAAAGAGAGTGAGATGCCAGCTCCTTTCATTCAGTCAGTAGCTTCAAACATTTCTGGTATATGAAAAACATGTTTTTCAATGGCAAAAATCAATGAATATTGTAAATGCACAAACAGTAATATCTCCACATTGCACGGTGCAATTCTGAAATTTTTAGCTTTTTCCTGTTAATCCTAGCATGATAAAGAAGATTCAAAGAGAGTGAGATGCCAGCTCCTTTCATTCAGTCAGTAGCTTCAAACATTTCTGGTATATGAAAAACATGTTTTTCAATGGCAAAAATCAATGAATATTGTAAATGCACAAACAGTAATATCTCCACATTGCACGGTGCAATTCTGAAATTTTTAGCTTTTTCCTGCTAATCCTAGCATGATAAAGAAGATTCAAAGAGAGTGAGATGCCAGCTCCTTTCATTCAGTCAGTAGCTTCAAACATTTCTGGTATATGAAAAACATGTTTTTCAATGGCAAAAATCAATGAATATTGTAAATGCACAAACAGTAATATCTCCACATTGCAAGGTGCAATTCTGAAATTTTTTGCTTTTTCCTGCTAATCCTAGCATGATAAAGAAGATTCAAAGAGAGTGAGATGCCAGCTCCTTTCATTCAGTCAGTAGCTTCAAACATTTCTGGTATATGAAAAACATGTTTTTCAATGGAAAAAATCAATGAATATTGTAAATGCACAAACAGTAATATCTCCACATTGCACGGTGCAATTCTGAAATTTTTTGCTTTTTCCTGCTAATCCTAGCATGATTAAGAAGATTCAAAGAGAGTGAGATGCCAGCTCCTTTCATTCAGTCAGTAGCTTCAAACATTTCTGGTATATGAAAAACATGTTTTTCAATGGCAAAAATCAATGAATACTGTAAATGCACAAACAGTAATATCTCCACATTGCAAGGTGCAATTCTGAAATTTTTTGCTTTTTCCTGCTAATCCTAGCATGATAAAGAAGATTCAAAGAGAGTGAGATGCCAGCTCCTTTCATTCAGTCAGTAGCTTCAAACATTTCTGGTATATGAAAAACATGTTTTTCAATGGCAAAAATCAATGAATATTGTAAATGCACAAACAGTAATATCTCCACATTGCACGGTGCAATTCTGAAATTTTTTGCTTTTTCCTGCTAATCCTAGCATGATAAAGAAGATTCAAAGAGAGTGAGATGCCAGCTCCTTTCATTCAGTCAGTAGCTTCAAACATTTCTGGACGTTTTTCAATGGCAAAAATCAATGAATATTGTAAATGCACAAACAGTAATATCTCCACATTGCACGGTGCAATTCTGAAATTTTTTGCTTTTTCCTGCTAATCCTAGCATGATAAAGAAGATTCAAAGAGAGTGAGATGCCAGCTCCTTTCATTCAGTCAGTAGCTTCAAACATTTCTGGTATATGAAAAACATGTTTTTCAATGGCAAAAATCAATGAATATTGTAAATGCACAAACAGTAATATCTCCACATTGCAAGGTGCAATTCTGAAATTTTTAGCTTTTTCCTGTTAATCCTAGCATGATAAAGAAGATTCAAAGAGAGTGAGATGCCAGCTCCTTTCATTCAGTCAGTAGCTTCAAACATTTCTGGTATATGAAAAACATGTTTTTCAATGGCAAAAATCAATGAATATTGTAAATGCACAAACAGTAATATCTCCACATTGCACGGTGCAATTCTGAAATTTTTAGCTTTTTCCTGTTAATCCTAGCATGATAAAGAAGATTCAAAGAGAGTGAGATGCCAGCTCCTTTCATTCAGTCAGTAGCTTCAAACATTTCTGGTATATGAAAAACATGTTTTTCAATGGCAAAAATCAATGAATATTGTAAATGCACAAACAGTAATATCTCCACATTGCACGGTGCAATTCTGAAATTTTTAGCTTTTTCCTGCTAATCCTAGCATGATAAAGAAGATTCAAAGAGAGTGAGATGCCAGCTCCTTTCATTCAGTCAGTAGCTTCAAACATTTCTGGTATATGAAAAACATGTTTTTCAATGGCAAAAATCAATGAATATTGTAAATGCACAAACAGTAATATCTCCACATTGCACGGTGCAATTCTGAAATTTTTTGCTTTTTCCTGCTAATCCTAGCATGATAAAGAAGATTCAAAGAGAGTGAGATGCCAGCTCCTTTCATTCAGTCAGTAGCTTCAAACATTTCTGGTATATGAAAAACATGTTTTTCAATGGCAAAAATCAATGAATATTGTAAATGCACAAACAGTAATATCTCCACATTGCAAGGTGCAATTCTGAAATTTTTAGCTTTTTCCTGTTAATCCTAGCATGATAAAGAAGATTCAAAGAGAGTGAGATGCCAGCTCCTTTCATTCAGTCAGTAGCTTCAAACATTTCTGGACGTTTTTCAATGGCAAAAATCAATGAATATTGTAAATGCACAAACAGTAATATCTCCACATTGCACGGTGCAATTCTGAAATTTTTAGCTTTTTCCTGTTAATCCTAGCATGATAAAGAAGATTCAAAGAGAGTGAGATGCCAGCTCCTTTCATTCAGTCAGTAGCTTCAAACATTTCTGGTATATGAAAAACATGTTTTTCAATGGCAAAAATCAATGAATATTGTAAATGCACAAACAGTAATATCTCCACATTGCACGGTGCAATTCTGAAATTTTTAGCTTTTTCCTGCTAATCCTAGCATGATAAAGAAGATTCAAAGAGAGTGAGATGCCAGCTCCTTTCATTCAGTCAGTAGCTTCAAACATTTCTGGTATATGAAAAACATGTTTTTCAATGGCAAAAATCAATGAATATTGTAAATGCACAAACAGTAATATCTCCACATTGCACGGTGCAATTCTGAAATTTTTAGCTTTTTCCTGCTAATCCTAGCATGATAAAGAAGATTCAAAGAGAGTGAGATGCCAGCTCCTTTCATTCAGTCAGTAGCTTCAAACATTTCTGGTATATGAAAAACATGTTTTTCAATGGCAAAAATCAATGAATATTGTAAATGCACAAACAGTAATATCTCCACATTGCACGGTGCAATTCTGAAATTTTTAGCTTTTTCCTGTTAATCCTAGCATGATAAAGAAGATTCAAAGAGAGTGAGATGCCAGCTCCTTTCATTCAGTCAGTAGCTTCAAACATTTCTGGTATATGAAAAACATGTTTTTCAATGGCAAAAATCAATGAATATTGTAAATGCACAAACAGTAATATCTCCACATTGCACGGTGCAATTCTGAAATTTTTTGCTTTTTCCTGTTAATCCTAGCATGATAAAGAAGATTCAAAGAGAGTGAGATGCCAGCTCCTTTCATTCAGTCAGTAGCTTCAAACATTTCTGGACGTTTTTCAATGGCAAAAATCAATGAATATTGTAAATGCACAAACAGTAATATCTCCACATTGCAAGGTGCAATTCTGAAATTTTTAGCTTTTTCCTGTTAATCCTAGCATGATAAAGAAGATTCAAAGAGAGTGAGATGCCAGCTCCTTTCATTCAGTCAGTAGCTTCAAACATTTCTGGTATATGAAAAACATGTTTTTCAATGGCAAAAATCAATGAATATTGTAAATGCACAAACAGTAATATCTCCACATTGCAAGGTGCAATTCTGAAATTTTTAGCTTTTTCCTGTTAATCCTAGCATGATAAAGAAGATTCAAAGAGAGTGAGATGCCAGCTCCTTTCATTCAGTCAGTAGCTTCAAACATTTCTGGACGTTTTTCAATGGCAAAAATCAATGAATATTGTAAATGCACAAACAGTAATATCTCCACATTGCACGGTGCAATTCTGAAATTTTTAGCTTTTTCCTGTTAATCCTAGCATGATAAAGAAGATTCAAAGAGAGTGAGATGCCAGCTCCTTTCATTCAGTCAGTAGCTTCAAACATTTCTGGTATATGAAAAACATGTTTTTCAATGGCAAAAATCAATGAATATTGTAAATGCACAAACAGTAATATCTCCACATTGCACGGTGCAATTCTGAAATTTTTAGCTTTTTCCTGCTAATCCTAGCATGATAAAGAAGATTCAAAGAGAGTGAGATGCCAGCTCCTTTCATTCAGTCAGTAGCTTCAAACATTTCTGGTATATGAAAAACATGTTTTTCAATGGCAAAAATCAATGAATATTGTAAATGCACAAACAGTAATATCTCCACATTGCAAGGTGCAATTCTGAAATTTTTAGCTTTTTCCTGCTAATCCTAGCATGATAAAGAAGATTCAAAGAGAGTGAGATGCCAGCTCCTTTCATTCAGTCAGTAGCTTCAAACATTTCTGGTATATGAAAAACATGTTTTTCAATGGCAAAAATCAATGAATATTGTAAATGCACAAACAGTAATATCTCCACATTGCACGGTGCAATTCTGAAATTTTTAGCTTTTTCCTGTTAATCCTAGCATGATAAAGAAGATTCAAAGAGAGTGAGATGCCAGCTCCTTTCATTCAGTCAGTAGCTTCAAACATTTCTGGACGTTTTTCAATGGCAAAAATCAATGAATATTGTAAATGCACAAACAGTAATATCTCCACATTGCAAGGTGCAATTCTGAAATTTTTAGCTTTTTCCTGGTAATCCTAGCATGATAAAGAAGATTCAAAGAGAGTGAGATGCCAGCTCCTTTCATTCAGTCAGTAGCTTCAAACATTTCTGGACGTTTTTCAATGGCAAAAATCAATGAATATTGTAAATGCACAAACAGTAATATCTCCACATTGCACGGTGCAATTCTGAAATTTTTAGCTTTTTCCTGTTAATCCTAGCATGATAAAGAAGATTCAAAGAGAGTGAGATGCCAGCTCCTTTCATTCAGTCAGTAGCTTCAAACATTTCTGGTATATGAAAAACATGTTTTTCAATGGCAAAAATCAATGAATATTGTAAATGCACAAACAGTAATATCTCCACATTGCACAGTGCAATTCTGAAATTTTTTGCTTTTTCCTGCTAATCCTAGCATGATAAAGAAGATTCAAAGAGAGTGAGATGCCAGCTCCTTTCATTCAGTCAGTAGCTTCAAACATTTCTGGTATATGAAAAACATGTTTTTCAATGGCAAAAATCAATGAATATTGTAAATGCACAAACAGTAATATCTCCACATTGCACAGTGCAATTCTGAAATTTTTAGCTTTTTCCTGTTAATCCTAGCATGATAAAGAAGATTCAAAGAGATTGAGATGCCAGCTCCTTTCATTCAGTCAGTAGCTTCAAACATTTCTGGTATATGAAAAACATGTTTTTCAATGGCAAAAATCAATGAATATTGTAAATGCACAAACAGTAATATCTCCACATTGCACGGTGCAATTCTGAAATTTTTTGCTTTTTCCTGCTAATCCTAGCATGATAAAGAAGATTCAAAGAGAGTGAGATGCCAGCTCCTTTCATTCAGTCAGTAGCTTCAAACATTTCTGGTATATGAAAAACATGTTTTTCAATGGCAAAAATCAATGAATATTGTAAATGCACAAACAGTAATATCTCCACATTGCACGGTGCAATTCTGAAATTTTTTGCTTTTTCCTGCTAATCCTAGCATGATAAAGAAGATTCAAAGAGAGTGAGATGCCAGCTCCTTTCATTCAGTCAGTAGCTTCAAACATTTCTGGTATATGAAAAACATGTTTTTCAATGGCAAAAATCAATGAATATTGTAAATGCACAAACAGTAATATCTCCACATTGCACGGTGCAATTCTGAAATTTTTAGCTTTTTCCTGTTAATCCTAGCATGATAAAGAAGATTCAAAGAGAGTGAGATGCCAGCTCCTTTCATTCAGTCAGTAGCTTCAAACATTTCTGGTATATGAAAAACATGTTTTTCAATGGCAAAAATCAATGAATATTGTAAATGCACAAACAGTAATATCTCCACATTGCACGGTGCAATTCTGAAATTTTTAGCTTTTTCCTGCTAATCCTAGCATGATAAAGAAGATTCAAAGAGAGTGAGATGCCAGCTCCTTTCATTCAGTCAGTAGCTTCAAACATTTCTGGTATATGAAAAACATGTTTTTCAATGGCAAAAATCAATGAATATTGTAAATGCACAAACAGTAATATCTCCACATTGCACGGTGCAATTCTGAAATTTTTAGCTTTTTCCTGTTAATCCTAGCATGATAAAGAAGATTCAAAGAGAGTGAGATGCCAGCTCCTTTCATTCAGTCAGTAGCTTCAAACATTTCTGGTATATGAAAAACATGTTTTTCAATGGCAAAAATCAATGAATATTGTAAATGCACAAACAGTAATATCTCCACATTGCACGGTGCAATTCTGAAATTTTTTGCTTTTTCCTGTTAATCCTAGCATGATAAAGAAGATTCAAAGAGAGTGAGATGCCAGCTCCTTTCATTCAGTCAGTAGCTTCAAACATTTCTGGTATATGAAAAACATGTTTTTCAATGGCAAAAATCAATGAATATTGTAAATGCACAAACAGTAATATCTCCACATTGCACGGTGCAATTCTGAAATTTTTTGCTTTTTCCTGTTAATCCTAGCATGATAAAGAAGATTCAAAGAGAGTGAGATGCCAGCTCCTTTCATTCAGTCAGTAGCTTCAAACATTTCTGGTATATGAAAAACATGTTTTTCAATGGCAAAAATCAATGAATATTGTAAATGCACAAACAGTAATATCTCCACATTGCACAGTGCAATTCTGAAATTTTTTGCTTTTTCCTGCTAATCCTAGCATGATAAAGAAGATTCAAAGAGAGTGAGATGCCAGCTCCTTTCATTCAGTCAGTAGCTTCAAACATTTCTGGTATATGAAAAACATGTTTTTCAATGGCAAAAATCAATGAATATTGTAAATGCACAAACAGTAATATCTCCACATTGCACAGTGCAATTCTGAAATTTTTAGCTTTTTCCTGTTAATCCTAGCATGATAAAGAAGATTCAAAGAGATTGAGATGCCAGCTCCTTTCATTCAGTCAGTAGCTTCAAACATTTCTGGTATATGAAAAACATGTTTTTCAATGGCAAAAATCAATGAATATTGTAAATGCACAAACAGTAATATCTCCACATTGCACGGTGCAATTCTGAAATTTTTTGCTTTTTCCTGCTAATCCTAGCATGATAAAGAAGATTCAAAGAGAGTGAGATGCCAGCTCCTTTCATTCAGTCAGTAGCTTCAAACATTTCTGGACGTTTTTCAATGGCAAAAATCAATGAATATTGTAAATGCACAAACAGTAATATCTCCACATTGCACGGTGCAATTCTGAAATTTTTAGCTTTTTCCTGTTAATCCTAGCATGATAAAGAAGATTCAAAGAGAGTGAGATGCCAGCTCCTTTCATTCAGTCAGTAGCTTCAAACATTTCTGGTATATGAAAAACATGTTTTTCAATGGCAAAAATCAATGAATATTGTAAATGCACAAACAGTAATATCTCCACATTGCAAGGTGCAATTCTGAAATTTTTTGCTTTTTCCTGCTAATCCTAGCATGATAAAGAAGATTCAAAGAGAGTGAGATGCCAGCTCCTTTCATTCAGTCAGTAGCTTCAAACATTTCTGGTATATGAAAAACATGTTTTTCAATGGCAAAAATCAATGAATATTGTAAATGCACAAACAGTAATATCTCCACATTGCACGGTGCAATTCTGAAATTTTTAGCTTTTTCCTGTTAATCCTAGCATGATAAAGAAGATTCAAAGAGAGTGAGATGCCAGCTCCTTTCATTCAGTCAGTAGCTTCAAACATTTCTGGTATATGAAAAACATGTTTTTCAATGGCAAAAATCAATGAATATTGTAAATGCACAAACAGTAATATCTCCACATTGCACGGTGCAATTCTGAAATTTTTTGCTTTTTCCTGTTAATCCTAGCATGATAAAGAAGATTCAAAGAGAGTGAGATGCCAGCTCCTTTCATTCAGTCAGTAGCTTCAAACATTTCTGGACGTTTTTCAATGGCAAAAATCAATGAATATTGTAAATGCACAAACAGTAATATCTCCACATTGCACGGTGCAATTCTGAAATTTTTAGCTTTTTCCTGTTAATCCTAGCATGATAAAGAAGATTCAAAGAGAGTGAGATGCCAGCTCCTTTCATTCAGTCAGTAGCTTCAAACATTTCTGGTATATGAAAAACATGTTTTTCAATGGCAAAAATCAATGAATATTGTAAATGCACAAACAGTAATATCTCCACATTGCACGGTGCAATTCTGAAATTTTTTGCTTTTTCCTGTTAATCCTAGCATGATAAAGAAGATTCAAAGAGAGTGAGATGCCAGCTCCTTTCATTCAGTCAGTAGCTTCAAACATTTCTGGTATATGAAAAACATGTTTTTCAATGGCAAAAATCAATGAATATTGTAAATGCACAAACAGTAATATCTCCACATTGCACGGTGCAATTCTGAAATTTTTAGCTTTTTCCTGTTAATCCTAACATGATAAAGAAGATTCAAAGAGAGTGAGATGCCAGCTCCTTTCATTCAGTCAGTAGCTTCAAACATTTCTGGACGTTTTTCAATGGCAAAAATCAATGAATATTGTAAATGCACAAACAGTAATATCTCCACATTGCAAGGTGCAATTCTGAAATTTTTAGCTTTTTCCTGTTAATCCTAGCATGATAAAGAAGATTCAAAGAGAGTGAGATGCCAGCTCCTTTCATTCAGTCAGTAGCTTCAAACATTTCTGGACGTTTTTCAATGGCAAAAATCAATGAATATTGTAAATGCACAAACAGTAATATCTCCACATTGCACGGTGCAATTCTGAAATTTTTAGCTTTTTCCTGTTAATCCTAGCATGATAAAGAAGATTCAAAGAGAGTGAGATGCCAGCTCCTTTCATTCAGTCAGTAGCTTCAAACATTTCTGGTATATGAAAAACATGTTTTTCAATGGCAAAAATCAATGAATATTGTAAATGCACAAACAGTAATATCTCCACATTGCACGGTGCAATTCTGAAATTTTTTGCTTTTTCCTGCTAATCCTAGCATGATAAAGAAGATTCAAAGAGAGTGAGATGCCAGCTCCTTTCATTCAGTCAGTAGCTTCAAACATTTCAGGTATATGAAAAACATGTTTTTCAATGGCAAAAATCAATGAATATTGTAAATGCACAAACAGTAATATCTCCACATTGCACGGTGCAATTCTGAAATTTTTAGCTTTTTCCTGTTAATCCTAGCATGATAAAGAAGATTCAAAGAGAGTGAGATGCCAGCTCCTTTCATTCAGTCAGTAGCTTCAAACATTTCTGGTATATGAAAAACATGTTTTTCAATGGCAAAAATCAATGAATATTGTAAATGCACAAACAGTAATATCTCCACATTGCAAGGTGCAATTCTGAAATTTTTTGCTTTTTCCTGCTAATCCTAGCATGATAAAGAAGATTCAAAGAGAGTGAGATGCCAGCTCCTTTCATTCAGTCAGTAGCTTCAAACATTTCTGGTATATGAAAAACATGTTTTTCAATGGCAAAAATCAATGAATATTGTAAATGCACAAACAGTAATATCTCCACATTGCACGGTGCAATTCTGAAATTTTTTGCTTTTTCCTGCTAATCCTAGCATGATAAAGAAGATTCAAAGAGAGTGAGATGCCAGCTCCTTTCATTCAGTCAGTAGCTTCAAACATTTCTGGTATATGAAAAACATGTTTTTCAATGGCAAAAATCAATGAATATTGTAAATGCACAAACAGTAATATCTCCACATTGCACAGTGCAATTCTGAAATTTTTTGCTTTTTCCTGCTAATCCTAGCATGATAAAGAAGATTCAAAGAGAGTGAGATGCCAGCTCCTTTCATTCAGTCAGTAGCTTCAAACATTTCTGGTATATGAAAAACATGTTTTTCAATGGCAAAAATCAATGAATATTGTAAATGCACAAACAGTAATATCTCCACATTGCACGGTGCAATTCTGAAATTTTTTGCTTTTTCCTGCTAATCCTAGCATGATAAAGAAGATTCAAAGAGAGTGAGATGCCAGCTCCTTTCATTCAGTCAGTAGCTTCAAACATTTCTGGTATATGAAAAACATGTTTTTCAATGGCAAAAATCAATGAATATTGTAAATGCACAAACAGTAATATCTCCACATTGCACGGTGCAATTCTGAAATTTTTTGCTTTTTCCTGTTAATCCTAGCATGATAAAGAAGATTCAAAGAGAGTGAGATGCCAGCTCCTTTCATTCAGTCAGTAGCTTCAAACATTTCTGGTATATGAAAAACATGTTTTTCAATGGCAAAAATCAATGAATATTGTAAATGCACAAACAGTAATATCTCCACATTGCACGGTGCAATTCTGAAATTTTTAGCTTTTTCCTGTTAATCCTAGCATGATAAAGAAGATTCAAAGAGAGTGAGATGCCAGCTCCTTTCATTCAGTCAGTAGCTTCAAACATTTCTGGTATATGAAAAACATGTTTTTCAATGGCAAAAATCAATGAATATTGTAAATGCACAAACAGTAATATCTCCACATTGCAAGGTGCAATTCTGAAATTTTTTGCTTTTTCCTGCTAATCCTAGCATGATAAAGAAGATTCAAAGAGAGTGAGATGCCAGCTCCTTTCATTCAGTCAGTAGCTTCAAACATTTCTGGTATATGAAAAACATGTTTTTCAATGGCAAAAATCAATGAATATTGTAAATGCACAAACAGTAATATCTCCACATTGCAAGGTGCAATTCTGAAATTTTTTGCTTTTTCCTGCTAATCCTAGCATGATAAAGAAGATTCAAAGAGAGTGAGATGCCAGCTCCTTTCATTCAGTCAGTAGCTTCAAACATTTCTGGTATATGAAAAACATGTTTTTCAATGGCAAAAATCAATGAATATTGTAAATGCACAAACAGTAATATCTCCACATTGCAAGGTGCAATTCTGAAATTTTTAGCTTTTTCCTGTTAATCCTAGCATGATAAAGAAGATTCAAAGAGAGTGAGATGCCAGCTCCTTTCATTCAGTCAGTAGCTTCAAACATTTCTGGTATATGAAAAACATGTTTTTCAATGGCAAAAATCAATGAATATTGTAAATGCACAAACAGTAATATCTCCACATTGCACGGTGCAATTCTGAAATTTTTAGCTTTTTCCTGTTAATCCTAGCATGATAAAGAAGATTCAAAGAGAGTGAGATGCCAGCTCCTTTCATTCAGTCAGTAGCTTCAAACATTTCTGGACGTTTTTCAATGGCAAAAATCAAAGAATATTGTAAATGCACAAACAGTAATATCTCCACATTGCAAGGTGCAATTCTGAAATTTTTTGCTTTTTCCTGCTAATCCTAGCATGATAAAGAAGATTCAAAGAGAGTGAGATGCCAGCTCCTTTCATTCAGTCAGTAGCTTCAAACATTTCTGGACGTTTTTCAATGGCAAAAATCAATGAATATTGTAAATGCACAAACAGTAATATCTCCACATTGCACGGTGCAATTCTGAAATTTTTAGCTTTTTCCTGTTAATCCTAGCATGATAAAGAAGATTCAAAGAGAGTGAGATGCCAGCTCCTTTCATTCAGTCAGTAGCTTCAAACATTTCTGGACGTTTTTCAATGGCAAAAATCAATGAATATTGTAAATGCACAAACAGTAATATCTCCACATTGCACGGTGCAATTCTGAAATTTTTTGCTTTTTCCTGCTAATCCTAGCATGATAAAGAAGATTCAAAGAGAGTGAGATGCCAGCTCCTTTCATTCAGTCAGTAGCTTCAAACATTTCTGGTATATGAAAAACATGTTTTTCAATGGCAAAAATCAATGAATATTGTAAATGCACAAACAGTAATATCTCCACATTGCAAGGTGCAATTCTGAAATTTTTTGCTTTTTCCTGCTAATCCTAGCATGATAAAGAAGATTCAAAGAGAGTGAGATGCCAGCTCCTTTCATTCAGTCAGTAGCTTCAAACATTTCTGGTATATGAAAAACATGTTTTTCAATGGCAAAAATCAATGAATATTGTAAATGCACAAACAGTAATATCTCCACATTGCACGGTGCAATTCTGAAATTTTTTGCTTTTTCCTGCTAATCCTAGCATGATAAAGAAGATTCAAAGAGAGTGAGATGCCAGCTCCTTTCATTCAGTCAGTAGCTTCAAACATTTCTGGTATATGAAAAACATGTTTTTCAATGGCAAAAATCAATGAATATTGTAAATGCACAAACAGTAATATCTCCACATTGCAAGGTGCAATTCTGAAATTTTTTGCTTTTTCCTGCTAATCCTAGCATGATAAAGAAGATTCAAAGAGAGTGAGATGCCAGCTCCTTTCATTCAGTCAGTAGCTTCAAACATTTCTGGTATATGAAAAACATGTTTTTCAATGGCAAAAATCAATGAATATTGTAAATGCACAAACAGTAATATCTCCACATTGCACGGTGCAATTCTGAAATTTTTTGCTTTTTCCTGCTAATCCTAGCATGATAAAGAAGATTCAAAGAGAGTGAGATGCCAGCTCCTTTCATTCAGTCAGTAGCTTCAAACATTTCTGGTATATGAAAAACATGTTTTTCAATGGCAAAAATCAATGAATATTGTAAATGCACAAACAGTAATATCTCCACATTGCACGGTGCAATTCTGAAATTTTTTGCTTTTTCCTGCTAATCCTAGCATGATAAAGAAGATTCAAAGAGAGAGAGATGCCAGCTCCTTTCATTCAGTCAGTAGCTTCAAACATTTCTGGTATATGAAAAACATGTTTTTCAATGGCAAAAATCAATGAATATTGTAAATGCACAAACAGTAATATCTCCACATTGCACGGTGCAATTCTGAAATTTTTTGCTTTTTCCTGCTAATCCTAGCATGATAAAGAAGATTCAAAGAGAGTGAGATGCCAGCTCCTTTCATTCAGTCAGTAGCTTCAAACATTTCTGGACGTTTTTCAATGGCAAAAATCAATGAATATTGTAAATGCACAAACAGTAATATCTCCACATTGCACGGTGCAATTCTGAAATTTTTTGCTTTTTCCTGCTAATCCTAGCATGATAAAGAAGATTCAAAGAGAGTGAGATGCCAGCTCCTTTCATTCAGTCAGTAGCTTCAAACATTTCTGGTATATGAAAAACATGTTTTTCAATGGCAAAAATCAATGAATATTGTAAATGCACAAACAGTAATATCTCCACATTGCAAGGTGCAATTCTGAAATTTTTAGCTTTTTCCTGTTAATCCTAGCATGATAAAGAAGATTCAAAGAGAGTGAGATGCCAGCTCCTTTCATTCAGTCAGTAGCTTCAAACATTTCTGGTATATGAAAAACATGTTTTTCAATGGCAAAAATCAATGAATATTGTAAATGCACAAACAGTAATATCTCCACATTGCACGGTGCAATTCTGAAATTTTTAGCTTTTTCCTGTTAATCCTAGCATGATAAAGAAGATTCAAAGAGAGTGAGATGCCAGCTCCTTTCATTCAGTCAGTAGCTTCAAACATTTCTGGTATATGAAAAACATGTTTTTCAATGGCAAAAATCAATGAATATTGTAAATGCACAAACAGTAATATCTCCACATTGCACGGTGCAATTCTGAAATTTTTTGCTTTTTCCTGCTAATCCTAGCATGATAAAGAAGATTCAAAGAGAGTGAGATGCCAGCTCCTTTCATTCAGTCAGTAGCTTCAAACATTTCTGGTATATGAAAAACGTTTTTCAATGGCAAAAATCAATGAATATTGTAAATGCACAAACAGTAATATCTCCACATTGCACGGTGCAATTCTGAAATTTTTAGCTTTTTCCTGTTAATCCTAGCATGATAAAGAAGATTCAAAGAGAGTGAGATGCCAGCTCCTTTCATTCAGTCAGTAGCTTCAAACATTTCTGGTATATGAAAAACATGTTTTTCAATGGCAAAAATCAATGAATATTGTAAATGCACAAACAGTAGTATCTCCACATTGCAAGGTGCAATTCTGAAATTTTTAGCTTTTTCCTGTTAATCCTAGCATGATAAAGAAGATTCAAAGAGAGTGAGATGCCAGCTCCTTTCATTCAGTCAGTAGCTTCAAACATTTCTGGACGTTTTTCAATGGCAAAAATCAATGAATATTGTAAATGCACAAACAGTAATATCTCCACATTGCACGGTGCAATTCTGAAATTTTTTGCTTTTTCCTGCTAATCCTAGCATGATAAAGAAGATTCAAAGAGAGTGAGATGCCAGCTCCTTTCATTCAGTCAGTAGCTTCAAACATTTCTGGTATATGAAAAACATGTTTTTCAATGGCAAAAATCAATGAATATTGTAAATGCACAAACAGTAATATCTCCACATTGCACGGTGCAATTCTGAAATTTTTAGCTTTTTCCTGTTAATCCTAGCATGATAAAGAAGATTCAAAGAGAGTGAGATGCCAGCTCCTTTCATTCAGTCAGTAGCTTCAAACATTTCTGGTATATGAAAAACATGTTTTTCAATGGCAAAAATCAATGAATATTGTAAATGCACAAACAGTAATATCTCCACATTGCACGGTGCAATTCTGAAATTTTTTGCTTTTTCCTGCTAATCCTAGCATGATAAAGAAGATTCAAAGAGAGTGAGATGCCAGCTCCTTTCATTCAGTCAGTAGCTTCAAACATTTCTGGTATATGAAAAACGTTTTTCAATGGCAAAAATCAATGAATATTGTAAATGCACAAACAGTAATATCTCCACATTGCACGGTGCAATTCTGAAATTTTTAGCTTTTTCCTGTTAATCCTAGCATGATAAAGAAGATTCAAAGAGAGTGAGATGCCAGCTCCTTTCATTCAGTCAGTAGCTTCAAACATTTCTGGTATATGAAAAACATGTTTTTCAATGGCAAAAATCAATGAATATTGTAAATGCACAAACAGTAATATCTCCACATTGCAAGGTGCAATTCTGAAATTTTTAGCTTTTTCCTGTTAATCCTAGCATGATAAAGAAGATTCAAAGAGAGTGAGATGCCAGCTCCTTTCATTCAGTCAGTAGCTTCAAACATTTCTGGTATATGAAAAACATGTTTTTCAATGGCAAAAATCAATGAATATTGTAAATGCACAAACAGTAATATCTCCACATTGCACGGTGCAATTCTGAAATTTTTTGCTTTTTCCTGCTAATCCTAGCATGATAAAGAAGATTCAAAGAGAGTGAGATGCCAGCTCCTTTCATTCAGTCAGTAGCTTCAAACATTTCTGGTATATGAAAAACGTTTTTCAATGGCAAAAATCAATGAATATTGTAAATGCACAAACAGTAATATCTCCACATTGCACGGTGCAATTCTGAAATTTTTAGCTTTTTCCTGTTAATCCTAGCATGATAAAGAAGATTCAAAGAGAGTGAGATGCCAGCTCCTTTCATTCAGTCAGTAGCTTCAAACATTTCTGGTATATGAAAAACATGTTTTTCAATGGCAAAAATCAATGAATATTGTAAATGCACAAACAGTAATATCTCCACATTGCAAGGTGCAATTCTGAAATTTTTAGCTTTTTCCTGTTAATCCTAGCATGATAAAGAAGATTCAAAGAGAGTGAGATGCCAGCTCCTTTCATTCAGTCAGTAGCTTCAAACATTTCTGGACGTTTTTCAATGGCAAAAATCAATGAATATTGTAAATGCACAAACAGTAATATCTCCACATTGCACGGTGCAATTCTGAAATTTTTTGCTTTTTCCTGCTAATCCTAGCATGATAAAGAAGATTCAAAGAGAGTGAGATGCCAGCTCCTTTCATTCAGTCAGTAGCTTCAAACATTTCTGGTATATGAAAAACATGTTTTTCAATGGCAAAAATCAATGAATATTGTAAATGCACAAACAGTAATATCTCCACATTGCAAGGTGCAATTCTGAAATTTTTAGCTTTTTCCTGTTAATCCTAGCATGATAAAGAAGATTCAAAGAGAGTGAGATGCCAGCTCCTTTCATTCAGTCAGTAGCTTCAAACATTTCTGGTATATGAAAAACATGTTTTTCAATGGCAAAAATCAATGAATATTGTAAATGCACAAACAGTAATATCTCCACATTGCACGGTGCAATTCTGAAATTTTTAGCTTTTTCCTGTTAATCCTAGCATGATAAAGAAGATTCAAAGAGAGTGAGATGCCAGCTCCTTTCATTCAGTCAGTAGCTTCAAACATTTCTGGTATATGAAAAACATGTTTTTCAATGGCAAAAATCAATGAATATTGTAAATGCACAAACAGTAATATCTCCACATTGCAAGGTGCAATTCTGAAATTTTTTGCTTTTTCCTGCTAATCCTAGCATGATAAAGAAGATTCAAAGAGAGTGAGATGCCAGCTCCTTTCATTCAGTCAGTAGCTTCAAACATTTCTGGTATATGAAAAACATGTTTTTCAATGGCAAAAATCAATGAATATTGTAAATGCACAAACAGTAATATCTCCACATTGCAAGGTGCAATTCTGAAATTTTTAGCTTTTTCCTGCTAATCCTAGCATGATAAAGAAGATTCAAAGAGAGTGAGATGCCAGCTCCTTTCATTCAGTCAGTAGCTTCAAACATTTCTGGACGTTTTTCAATGGCAAAAATCAATGAATATTGTAAATGCACAAACAGTAATATCTCCACATTGCACGGTGCAATTCTGAAATTTTTAGCTTTTTCCTGTTAATCCTAGCATGATAAAGAAGATTCAAAGAGAGTGAGATGCCAGCTCCTTTCATTCAGTCAGTAGCTTCAAACATTTCTGGTATATGAAAAACATGTTTTTCAATGGCAAAAATCAATGAATATTGTAAATGCACAAACAGTAATATCTCCACATTGCAAGGTGCAATTCTGAAATTTTTTGCTTTTTCCTGCTAATCCTAGCATGATAAAGAAGATTCAAAGAGAGTGAGATGCCAGCTCCTTTCATTCAGTCAGTAGCTTCAAACATTTCTGGTATATGAAAAACATGTTTTTCAATGGCAAAAATCAATGAATATTGTAAATGCACAAACAGTAATATCTCCACATTGCACGGTGCAATTCTGAAATTTTTTGCTTTTTCCTGTTAATCCTAGCATGATAAAGAAGATTCAAAGAGAGTGAGATGCCAGCTCCTTTCATTCAGTCAGTAGCTTCAAACATTTCTGGACGTTTTTCAATGGCAAAAATCAATGAATATTGTAAATGCACAAACAGTAATATCTCCACATTGCACGGTGCAATTCTGAAATTTTTAGCTTTTTCCTGTTAATCCTAGCATGATAAAGAAGATTCAAAGAGAGTGAGATGCCAGCTCCTTTCATTCAGTCAGTAGCTTCAAACATTTCTGGTATATGAAAAACATGTTTTTCAATGGCAAAAATCAATGAATATTGTAAATGCACAAACAGTAATATCTCCACATTGCACGGTGCAATTCTGAAATTTTTTGCTTTTTCCTGCTAATCCTAGCATGATAAAGAAGATTCAAAGAGAGTGAGATGCCAGCTCCTTTCATTCAGTCAGTAGCTTCAAACATTTCTGGTATATGAAAAACATGTTTTTCAATGGCAAAAATCAATGAATATTGTAAATGCACAAACAGTAATATCTCCACATTGCAAGGTGCAATTCTGAAATTTTTAGCTTTTTCCTGTTAATCCTAGCATGATAAAGAAGATTCAAAGAGAGTGAGATGCCAGCTCCTTTCATTCAGTCAGTAGCTTCAAACATTTCTGGTATATGAAAAACATGTTTTTCAATGGCAAAAATCAATGAATATTGTAAATGCACAAACAGTAATATCTCCACATTGCACGGTGCAATTCTGAAATTTTTAGCTTTTTCCTGTTAATCCTAGCATGATAAAGAAGATTCAAAGAGAGTGAGATGCCAGCTCCTTTCATTCAGTCAGTAGCTTCAAACATTTCTGGTATATGAAAAACATGTTTTTCAATGGCAAAAATCAATGAATATTGTAAATGCACAAACAGTAATATCTCCACATTGCACGGTGCAATTCTGAAATTTTTTGCTTTTTCCTGCTAATCCTAGCATGATAAAGAAGATTCAAAGAGAGTGAGATGCCAGCTCCTTTCATTCAGTCAGTAGCTTCAAACATTTCTGGTATATGAAAAACATGTTTTTCAATGGCAAAAATCAATGAATATTGTAAATGCACAAACAGTAATATCTCCACATTGCAAGGTGCAATTCTGAAATTTTTTGCTTTTTCCTGCTAATCCTAGCATGATAAAGAAGATTCAAAGAGAGTGAGATGCCAGCTCCTTTCATTCAGTCAGTAGCTTCAAACATTTCTGGTATATGAAAAACATGTTTTTCAATGGCAAAAATCAATGAATATTGTAAATGCACAAACAGTAATATCTCCACATTGCACGGTGCAATTCTGAAATGTTTTGCTTTTTCCTGCTAATCCTAGCATGATAAAGAAGATTCAAAGAGAGTGAGATGCCAGCTCCTTTCATTCAGTCAGTAGCTTCAAACATTTCTGGTATATGAAAAACATGTTTTTCAATGGCAAAAATCAATGAATATTGTAAATGCACAAACAATAATATCTCCACATTGCACGGTGCAATTCTGAAATTTTTAGCTTTTTCCTGTTAATCCTAGCATGATAAAGAAGATTCAAAGAGAGTGAGATGCCAGCTCCTTTCATTCAGTCAGTAGCTTCAAACATTTCTGGTATATGAAAAACATGTTTTTCAATGGCAAAAATCAATGAATATTGTAAATGCACAAACAGTAATATCTCCACATTGCACGGTGCAATTCTGAAATTTTTAGCTTTTTCCTGTTAATCCTAGCATGATAAAGAAGATTCAAAGAGAGTGAGATGCCAGCTCCTTTCATTCAGTCAGTAGCTTCAAACATTTCTGGACGTTTTTCAATGGCAAAAATCAATGAATATTGTAAATGCACAAACAGTAATATCTCCACATTGCACGGTGCAATTCTGAAATTTTTTGCTTTTTCCTGCTAATCCTAGCATGATAAAGAAGATTCAAAGAGAGTGAGATGCCAGCTCCTTTCATTCAGTCAGTAGCTTCAAACATTTCTGGTATATGAAAAACATGTTTTTCAATGGCAAAAATCAATGAATATTTTAAATGCACAAACAGTAATATCTCCACATTGCAAGGTGCAATTCTGAAATTTTTTGCTTTTTCCTGCTAATCCTAGCATGATAAAGAAGATTCAAAGAGAGTGAGATGCCAGCTCCTTTCATTCAGTCAGTAGCTTCAAACATTTCTGGTATATGAAAAACATGTTTTTCAATGGCAAAAATCAATGAATATTGTAAATGCACAAACAGTAATATCTCCACATTACACGGTGCAATTCTGAAATTTTTTGCTTTTTCCTGTTAATCCTAGCATGATAAAGAAGATTCAAAGAGAGTGAGATGCCAGCTCCTTTCATTCAGTCAGTAGCTTCAAACATTTCTGGACGTTTTTCAATGGCAAAAATCAATGAATATTGTAAATGCACAAACAGTAATATCTCCACATTGCACGGTGCAATTCTGAAATTTTTAGCTTTTTCCTGTTAATCCTAGCATGATAAAGAAGATTCAAAGAGAGTGAGATGCCAGCTCCTTTCATTCAGTCAGTAGCTTCAAACATTTCTGGTATATGAAAAACATGTTTTTCAATGGCAAAAATCAATGAATATTGTAAATGCACAAACAGTAATATCTCCACATTGCACGGTGCAATTCTGAAATTTTTTGCTTTTTCCTGTTAATCCTAGCATGATAAAGAAGATTCAAAGAGAGTGAGATGCCAGCTCCTTTCATTCAGTCAGTAGCTTCAAACATTTCTGGTATATGAAAAACATGTTTTTCAATGGCAAAAATCAATGAATATTGTAAATGCACAAACAGTAATATCTCCACATTGCACGGTGCAATTCTGAAATTTTTAGCTTTTTCCTGTTAATCCTAGCATGATAAAGAAGATTCAAAGAGAGTGAGATGCCAGCTCCTTTCATTCAGTCAGTAGCTTCAAACATTTCTGGACGTTTTTCAATGGCAAAAATCAATGAATATTGTAAATGCACAAACAGTAATATCTCCACATTGCAAGGTGCAATTCTGAAATTTTTAGCTTTTTCCTGTTAATCCTAGCATGATAAAGAAGATTCAAAGAGAGTGAGATGCCAGCTCCTTTCATTCAGTCAGTAGCTTCAAACATTTCTGGACGTTTTTCAATGGCAAAAATCAATGAATATTGTAAATGCACAAACAGTAATATCTCCACATTGCACGGTGCAATTCTGAAATTTTTAGCTTTTTCCTGTTAATCCTAGCATGATAAAGAAGATTCAAAGAGAGTGAGATGCCAGCTCCTTTCATTCAGTCAGTAGCTTCAAACATTTCTGGTATATGAAAAACATGTTTTTCAATGGCAAAAATCAATGAATATTGTAAATGCACAAACAGTAATATCTCCACATTGCACGGTGCAATTCTGAAATTTTTTGCTTTTTCCTGCTAATCCTAGCATGATAAAGAAGATTCAAAGAGAGTGAGATGCCAGCTCCTTTCATTCAGTCAGTAGCTTCAAACATTTCTGGTATATGAAAAACATGTTTTTCAATGGCAAAAATCAATGAATATTGTAAATGCACAAACAGTAATATCTCCACATTGCACGGTGCAATTCTGAAATTTTTAGCTTTTTCCTGTTAATCCTAGCATGATAAAGAAGATTCAAAGAGAGTGAGATGCCAGCTCCTTTCATTCAGTCAGTAGCTTCAAACATTTCTGGTATATGAAAAACATGTTTTTCAATGGCAAAAATCAATGAATATTGTAAATGCACAAACAGTAATATCTCCACATTGCAAGGTGCAATTCTGAAATATTTTGCTTTTTCCTGCTAATCCTAGCATGATAAAGAAGATTCAAAGAGAGTGAGATGCCAGCTCCTTTCATTCAGTCAGTAGCTTCAAACATTTCTGGTATATGAAAAACATGTTTTTCAATGGCAAAAATCAATGAATATTGTAAATGCACAAACAGTAATATCTCCACATTGCACGGTGCAATTCTGAAATTTTTTGCTTTTTCCTGCTAATCCTAGCATGATAAAGAAGATTCAAAGAGAGTGAGATGCCAGCTCCTTTCATTCAGTCAGTAGCTTCAAACATTTCTGGTATATGAAAAACATGTTTTTCAATGGCAAAAATCAATGAATATTGTAAATGCACAAACAGTAATATCTCCACATTGCACAGTGCAATTCTGAAATTTTTTGCTTTTTCCTGCTAATCCTAGCATGATAAAGAAGATTCAAAGAGATTGAGATGCCAGCTCCTTTCATTCAGTCAGTAGCTTCAAACATTTCTGGTATATGAAAAACATGTTTTTCAATGGCAAAAATCAATGAATATTGTAAATGCACAAACAGTAATATCTCCACATTGCACGGTGCAATTCTGAAATTTTTTGCTTTTTCCTGCTAATCCTAGCATGATAAAGAAGATTCAAAGAGAGTGAGATGCCAGCTCCTTTCATTCAGTCAGTAGCTTCAAACATTTCTGGTATATGAAAAACATGTTTTTCAATGGCAAAAATCAATGAATATTGTAAATGCACAAACAGTAATATCTCCACATTGCAAGGTGCAATTCTGAAATTTTTTGCTTTTTCCTGTTAATCCTAGCATGATAAAGAAGATTCAAAGAGAGTGAGATGCCAGCTCCTTTCATTCAGTCAGTAGCTTCAAACATTTCTGGTATATGAAAAACATGTTTTTCAATGGCAAAAATCAATGAATATTGTAAATGCACAAACAGTAATATCTCCACATTGCACGGTGCAATTCTGAAATTTTTTGCTTTTTCCTGTTAATCCTAGCATGATAAAGAAGATTCAAAGAGAGTGAGATGCCAGCTCCTTTCATTCAGTCAGTAGCTTCAAACATTTCTGGTATATGAAAAACATGTTTTTCAATGGCAAAAATCAATGAATATTGTAAATGCACAAACAGTAATATCTCCACATTGCAAGGTGCAATTCTGAAATTTTTTGCTTTTTCCTGCTAATCCTAGCATGATAAAGAAGATTCAAAGAGAGTGAGATGCCAGCTCCTTTCATTCAGTCAGTAGCTTCAAACATTTCTGGTATATGAAAAACATGTTTTTCAATGGCAAAAATCAATGAATATTGTAAATGCACAAACAGTAATATCTCCACATTGCAAGGTGCAATTCTGAAATTTTTTGCTTTTTCCTGCTAATCCTAGCATGATAAAGAAGATTCAAAGAGAGTGAGATGCCAGCTCCTTTCATTCAGTCAGTAGCTTCAAACATTTCTGGTATATGAAAAACATGTTTTTCAATGGCAAAAATCAATGAATATTGTAAATGCACAAACAGTAATATCTCCACATTGCAAGGTGCAATTCTGAAATTTTTAGCTTTTTCCTGTTAATCCTAGCATGATAAAGAAGATTCAAAGAGAGTGAGATGCCAGCTCCTTTCATTCAGTCAGTAGCTTCAAACATTTCTGGTATATGAAAAACATGTTTTTCAATGGCAAAAATCAATGAATATTGTAAATGCACAAACAGTAATATCTCCACATTGCACGGTGCAATTCTGAAATTTTTAGCTTTTTCCTGTTAATCCTAGCATGATAAAGAAGATTCAAAGAGAGTGAGATGCCAGCTCCTTTCATTCAGTCAGTAGCTTCAAACATTTCTGGACGTTTTTCAATGGCAAAAATCAATGAATATTGTAAATGCACAAACAGTAATATCTCCACATTGCAAGGTGCAATTCTGAAATTTTTTGCTTTTTCCTGCTAATCCTAGCATGATAAAGAAGATTCAAAGAGAGTGAGATGCCAGCTCCTTTCATTCAGTCAGTAGCTTCAAACATTTCTGGACGTTTTTCAATGGCAAAAATCAATGAATATTGTAAATGCACAAACAGTAATATCTCCACATTGCACGGTGCAATTCTGAAATTTTTAGCTTTTTCCTGTTAATCCTAGCATGATAAAGAAGATTCAAAGAGAGTGAGATGCCAGCTCCTTTCATTCAGTCAGTAGCTTCAAACATTTCTGGACGTTTTTCAATGGCAAAAATCAATGAATATTGTAAATGCACAAACAGTAATATCTCCACATTGCACGGTGCAATTCTGAAATTTTTTGCTTTTTTCTGCTAATCCTAGCATGATAAAGAAGATTCAAAGAGAGTGAGATGCCAGCTCCTTTCATTCAGTCAGTAGCTTCAAACATTTCTGGTATATGAAAAACATGTTTTTCAATGGCAAAAATCAATGAATATTGTAAATGCACAAACAGTAATATCTCCACATTGCAAGGTGCAATTCTGAAATTTTTTGCTTTTTCCTGCTAATCCTAGCATGATAAAGAAGATTCAAAGAGAGTGAGATGCCAGCTCCTTTCATTCAGTCAGTAGCTTCAAACATTTCTGGTATATGAAAAACATGTTTTTCAATGGCAAAAATCAATGAATATTGTAAATGCACAAACAGTAATATCTCCACATTGCACGGTGCAATTCTGAAATTTTTTGCTTTTTCCTGCTAATCCTAGCATGATAAAGAAGATTCAAAGAGAGTGAGATGCCAGCTCCTTTCATTCAGTCAGTAGCTTCAAACATTTCTGGTATATGAAAAACATGTTTTTCAATGGCAAAAATCAATGAATATTGTAAATGCACAAACAGTAATATCTCCACATTGCAAGGTGCAATTCTGAAATTTTTTGCTTTTTCCTGCTAATCCTAGCATGATAAAGAAGATTCAAAGAGAGTGAGATGCCAGCTCCTTTCATTCAGTCAGTAGCTTCAAACATTTCTGGTATATGAAAAACATGTTTTTCAATGGCAAAAATCAATGAATATTGTAAATGCACAAACAGTAATATCTCCACATTGCACGGTGCAATTCTGAAATTTTTTGCTTTTTCCTGCTAATCCTAGCATGATAAAGAAGATTCAAAGAGAGTGAGATGCCAGCTCCTTTCATTCAGTCAGTAGCTTCAAACATTTCTGGTATATGAAAAACATGTTTTTCAATGGCAAAAATCAATGAATATTGTAAATGCACAAACAGTAATATCTCCACATTGCACGGTGCAATTCTGAAATTTTTTGCTTTTTCCTGCTAATCCTAGCATGATAAAGAAGATTCAAAGAGAGTGAGATGCCAGCTCCTTTCATTCAGTCAGTAGCTTCAAACATTTCTGGTATATGAAAAACATGTTTTTCAATGGCAAAAATCAATGAATATTGTAAATGCACAAACAGTAATATCTCCACATTGCACGGTGCAATTCTGAAATTTTTTGCTTTTTCCTGCTAATCCTAGCATGATAAAGAAGATTCAAAGAGAGTGAGATGCCAGCTCCTTTCATTCAGTCAGTAGCTTCAAACATTTCTGGACGTTTTTCAATGGCAAAAATCAATGAATATTGTAAATGCACAAACAGTAATATCTCCACATTGCACGGTGCAATTCTGAAATTTTTTGCTTTTTCCTGCTAAAGCTAGCATGATAAAGAAGATTCAAAGAGAGTGAGATGCCAGCTCCTTTCATTCAGTCAGTAGCTTCAAACATTTCTGGTATATGAAAAACATGTTTTTCAATGGCAAAAATCAATGAATATTGTAAATGCACAAACAGTAATATCTCCACATTGCACGGTGCAATTCTGAAATTTTTTGCTTTTTCCTGTTAATCCTAGCATGATAAAGAAGATTCAAAGAGAGTGAGATGCCAGCTCCTTTCATTCAGTCAGTAGCTTCAAACATTTCTGGTATATGAAAAACATGTTTTTCAATGGCAAAAATCAATGAATATTGTAAATGCACAAACAGTAATATCTCCACATTGCACGGTGCAATTCTGAAATTTTTAGCTTTTTCCTGTTAATCCTAGCACGATAAAGAAGATTCAAAGAGAGTGAGATGCCAGCTCCTTTCATTCAGTCAGTAGCTTCAAACATTTCTGGTATATGAAAAACATGTTTTTCAATGGCAAAAATCAATGAATATTGTAAATGCACAAACAGTAATATCTCCACATTGCAAGGTGCAATTCTGAAATTTTTTGCTTTTTCCTGCTAATCCTAGCATGATAAAGAAGATTCAAAGAGAGTGAGATGCCAGCTCCTTTCATTCAGTCAGTAGCTTCAAACATTTCTGGTATATGAAAAACATGTTTTTCAATGGCAAAAATCAATGAATATTGTAAATGCACAAACAGTAATATCTCCACATTGCAAGGTGCAATTCTGAAATTTTTAGCTTTTTCCTGTTAATCCTAGCATGATAAAGAAGATTCAAAGAGAGTGAGATGCCAGCTCCTTTCATTCAGTCAGTAGCTTCAAACATTTCTGGTATATGAAAAACATGTTTTTCAATGGCAAAAATCAATGAATATTGTAAATGCACAAACAGTAATATCTCCACATTGCACGGTGCAATTCTGAAATTTTTAGCTTTTTCCTGTTAATCCTAGCATGATAAAGAAGATTCAAAGAGAGTGAGATGCCAGCTCCTTTCATTCAGTCAGTAGCTTCAAACATTTCTGGTATATGAAAAACATGTTTTTCAATGGCAAAAATCAATGAATATTGTAAATGCACAAACAGTAATATCTCCACATTGCACGGTGCAATTCTGAAATTTTTTGCTTTTTCCTGCTAATCCTAGCATGATAAAGAAGATTCAAAGAGAGTGAGATGCCAGCTCCTTTCATTCAGTCAGTAGCTTCAAACATTTCTGGTATATGAAAAACATGTTTTTCAATGGCAAAAATCAATGAATATTGTAAATGCACAAACAGTAATATCTCCACATTGCACGGTGCAATTCTGAAATTTTTAGCTTTTTCCTGTTAATCCTAGCATGATAAAGAAGATTCAAAGAGAGTGAGATGCCAGCTCCTTTCATTCAGTCAGTAGCTTCAAACATTTCTGGTATATGAAAAACATGTTTTTCAATGGCAAAAATCAATGAATATTGTAAATGCACAAACAGTAATATCTCCACATTGCAAGGTGCAATTCTGAAATTTTTAGCTTTTTCCTGTTAATCCTAGCATGATAAAGAAGATTCAAAGAGAGTGAGATGCCAGCTCCTTTCATTCAGTCAGTAGCTTCAAACATTTCTGGACGTTTTTCAATGGCAAAAATCAATGAATATTGTAAATACACAAACAGTAATATCTCCACATTGCACGGTGCAATTCTGAAATTTTTTGCTTTTTCCTGCTAATCCTAGCATGATAAAGAAGATTCAAAGAGAGTGAGATGCCAGCTCCTTTCATTCAGTCAGTAGCTTCAAACATTTCTGGTATATGAAAAACATGTTTTTCAATGGCAAAAATCAATGAATATTGTAAATGCACAAACAGTAATATCTCCACATTGCAAGGTGCAATTCTGAAATTTTTAGCTTTTTCCTGTTAATCCTAGCATGATAAAGAAGATTCAAAGAGAGTGAGATGCCAGCTCCTTTCATTCAGTCAGTAGCTTCAAACATTTCTGGTATATGAAAAACATGTTTTTCAATGGCAAAAATCAATGAATATTGTAAATGCACAAACAGTAATATCTCCACATTGCACGGTGCAATTCTGAAATTTTTAGCTTTTTCCTGTTAATCCTAGCATGATAAAGAAGATTCAAAGAGAGTGAGATGCCAGCTCCTTTCATTCAGTCAGTAGCTTCAAACATTTCTGGTATATGAAAAACATGTTTTTCAATGGCAAAAATCAATGAATATTGTAAATGCACAAACAGAAATATCTCCACATTGCAAGGTGCAATTCTGAAATTTTTTGCTTTTTCCTGCTAATCCTAGCATGATAAAGAAGATTCAAAGAGAGTGAGATGCCAGCTCCTTTCATTCAGTCAGTAGCTTCAAACATTTCTGGTATATGAAAAACATGTTTTTCAATGGCAAAAATCAATGAATATTGTAAATGCACAAACAGTAATATCTCCACATTGCAAGGTGCAATTCTGAAATTTTTAGCTTTTTCCTGCTAATCCTAGCATGATAAAGAAGATTCAAAGAGAGTGAGATGCCAGCTCCTTTCATTCAGTCAGTAGCTTCAAACATTTCTGGACGTTTTTCAATGGCAAAAATCAATGAATATTGTAAATGCACAAACAGTAATATCTCCACATTGCACGGTGCAATTCTGAAATTTTTAGCTTTTTCCTGTTAATCCTAGCATGATAAAGAAGATTCAAAGAGATTGAGATGCCAGCTCCTTTCATTCAGTCAGTAGCTTCAAACATTTCTGGTATATGAAAAACATGTTTTTCAATGGCAAAAATCAATGAATATTGTAAATGCACAAACAGTAATATCTCCACATTGCAAGGTGCAATTCTGAAATTTTTTGCTTTTTCCTGCTAATCCTAGCATGATAAAGAAGATTCAAAGAGAGTGAGATGCCAGCTCCTTTCATTCAGTCAGTAGCTTCAAACATTTCTGGTATATGAAAAACATGTTTTTCAATGGCAAAAATCAATGAATATTGTAAATGCACAAACAGTAATATCTCCACATTGCACGGTGCAATTCTGAAATTTTTTGCTTTTTCCTGTTAATCCTAGCATGATAAAGAAGATTCAAAGAGAGTGAGATGCCAGCTCCTTTCATTCAGTCAGTAGCTTCAAACATTTCTGGACGTTTTTCAATGGCAAAAATCAATGAATATTGTAAATGCACAAACAGTAATATCTCCACATTGCACGGTGCAATTCTGAAATTTTTAGCTTTTTCCTGTTAATCCTAGCATGATAAAGAAGATTCAAAGAGAGTGAGATGCCAGCTCCTTTCATTCAGTCAGTAGCTTCAAACATTTCTGGTATATGAAAAACATGTTTTTCAATGGCAAAAATCAATGAATATTGTAAATGCACAAACAGTAATATCTCCACATTGCACGGTGCAATTCTGAAATTTTTTGCTTTTTCCTGCTAATCCTAGCATGATAAAGAAGATTCAAAGAGAGTGAGATGCCAGCTCCTTTCATTCAGTCAGTAGCTTCAAACATTTCTGGTATATGAAAAACATGTTTTTCAATGGCAAAAATCAATGAATATTGTAAATGCACAAACAGTAATATCTCCACATTGCAAGGTGCAATTCTGAAATTTTTAGCTTTTTCCTGTTAATCCTAGCATGATAAAGAAGATTCAAAGAGAGTGAGATGCCAGCTCCTTTCATTCAGTCAGTAGCTTCAAACATTTCTGGACGTTTTTCAATGGCAAAAATCAATGAATATTGTAAATGCACAAACAGTAATATCTCCACATTGCACGGTGCAATTCTGAAATTTTTAGCTTTTTCCTGTTAATCCTAGCATGATAAAGAAGATTCAAAGAGAGTGAGATGCCAGCTCCTTTCATTCAGTCAGTAGCTTCAAACATTTCTGGTATATGAAAAACATGTTTTTCAATGGCAAAAATCAATGAATATTGTAAATGCACAAACAGTAATATCTCCACATTGCAAGGTGCAATTCTGAAATTTTTTGCTTTTTCCTGCTAATCCTAGCATGATAAAGAAGATTCAAAGAGAGTGAGATGCCAGCTCCTTTCATTCAGTCAGTAGCTTCAAACATTTCTGGTATATGAAAAACATGTTTTTCAATGGCAAAAATCAATGAATATTGTAAATGCACAAACAGTAATATCTCCACATTGCACGGTGCAATTCTGAAATTTTTTGCTTTTTCCTGTTAATCCTAGCATGATAAAGAAGATTCAAAGAGAGTGAGATGCCAGCTCCTTTCATTCAGTCAGTAGCTTCAAACATTTCTGGACGTTTTTCAATGGCAAAAATCAATGAATATTGTAAATGCACAAACAGTAATATCTCCACATTGCATGGTGCAATTCTGAAATTTTTAGCTTTTTCCTGTTAATCCTAGCATGATAAAGAAGATTCAAAGAGAGTGAGATGCCAGCTCCTTTCATTCAGTCAGTAGCTTCAAACATTTCTGGTATATGAAAAACATGTTTTTCAATGGCAAAAATCAATGAATATTGTAAATGCACAAACAGTAATATCTCCACATTGCACGGTGCAATTCTGAAATTTTTTGCTTTTTCCTGCTAATCCTAGCATGATAAAGAAGATTCAAAGAGAGTGAGATGCCAGCTCCTTTCATTCAGTCAGTAGCTTCAAACATTTCTGGTATATGAAAAACATGTTTTTCAATGGCAAAAATCAATGAATATTGTAAATGCACAAACAGTAATATCTCCACATTGCACGGTGCAATTCTGAAATTTTTTGCTTTTTCCTGCTAATCCTAGCATGATAAAGAAGATTCAAAGAGAGTGAGATGCCAGCTCCTTTCATTCAGTCAGTAGCTTCAAACATTTCTGGTATATGAAAAACATGTTTTTCAATGGCAAAAATCAATGAATATTGTAAATGCACAAACAGTAATATCTCCACATTGCAAGGTGCAATTCTGAAATTTTTTGCTTTTTCCTGCTAATCCTAGCATGATAAAGAAGATTCAAAGAGAGTGAGATGCCAGCTCCTTTCATTCAGTCAGTAGCTTCAAACATTTCTGGTATATGAAAAACATGTTTTTCAATGGCAAAAATCAATGAATATTGTAAATGCACAAACAGTAATATCTCCACATTGCACGGTGCAATTCTGAAATTTTTTGCTTTTTCCTGCTAATCCTAGCATGATAAAGAAGATTCAAAGAGAGTGAGATGCCAGCTCCTTTCATTCAGTCAGTAGCTTCAAACATTTCTGGTATATGAAAAACATGTTTTTCAATGGCAAAAATCAATGAATATTGTAAATGCACAAACAGTAATATCTCCACATTGCACGGTGCAATTCTGAAATTTTTAGCTTTTTCCTGTTAATCCTAGCATGATAAAGAAGATTCAAAGAGAGTGAGATGCCAGCTCCTTTCATTCAGTCAGTAGCTTCAAACATTTCTGGTATATGAAAAACATGTTTTTCAATGGCAAAAATCAATGAATATTGTAAATGCACAAACAGTAATATCTCCACATTGCACGGTGCAATTCTGAAATTTTTTGCTTTTTCCTGCTAATCCTAGCATGATAAAGAAGATTCAAAGAGAGTGAGATGCCAGCTCCTTTCATTCAGTCAGTAGCTTCAAACATTTCTGGTATATGAAAAACATGTTTTTCAATGGCAAAAATCAATGAATATTGTAAATGCACAAACAGTAATATCTCCACATTGCACGGTGCAATTCTGAAATTTTTTGCTTTTTCCTGCTAATCCTAGCATGATAAAGAAGATTCAAAGAGAGTGAGATGCCAGCTCCTTTCATTCAGTCAGTAGCTTCAAACATTTCTGGTATATGAAAAACATGTTTTTCAATGGCAAAAATCAATGAATATTGTAAATGCACAAACAGTAATATCTCCACATTGCACGGTGCAATTCTGAAATTTTTTGCTTTTTCCTGCTAATCCTAGCATGATAAAGAAGATTCAAAGAGAGTGAGATGCCAGCTCCTTTCATTCAGTCAGTAGCTTCAAACATTTCTGGACGTTTTTCAATGGCAAAAATCAATGAATATTGTAAATGCACAAACAGTAATATCTCCACATTGCACGGTGCAATTCTGAAATTTTTTGCTTTTTCCTGCTAAAGCTAGCATGATAAAGAAGATTCAAAGAGAGTGAGATGCCAGCTCCTTTCATTCAGTCAGTAGCTTCAAACATTTCTGGTATATGAAAAACATGTTTTTCAATGGCAAAAATCAATGAATATTGTAAATGCACAAACAGTAATATCTCCACATTGCACGGTGCAATTCTGAAATTTTTTGCTTTTTCCTGTTAATCCTAGCATGATAAAGAAGATTCAAAGAGAGTGAGATGCCAGCTCCTTTCATTCAGTCAGTAGCTTCAAACATTTCTGGTATATGAAAAACATGTTTTTCAATGGCAAAAATCAATGAATATTGTAAATGCACAAACAGTAATATCTCCACATTGCACGGTGCAATTCTGAAATTTTTAGCTTTTTCCTGTTAATCCTAGCACGATAAAGAAGATTCAAAGAGAGTGAGATGCCAGCTCCTTTCATTCAGTCAGTAGCTTCAAACATTTCTGGTATATGAAAAACATGTTTTTCAATGGCAAAAATCAATGAATATTGTAAATGCACAAACAGTAATATCTCCACATTGCAAGGTGCAATTCTGAAATTTTTTGCTTTTTCCTGCTAATCCTAGCATGATAAAGAAGATTCAAAGAGAGTGAGATGCCAGCTCCTTTCATTCAGTCAGTAGCTTCAAACATTTCTGGTATATGAAAAACATGTTTTTCAATGGCAAAAATCAATGAATATTGTAAATGCACAAACAGTAATATCTCCACATTGCAAGGTGCAATTCTGAAATTTTTAGCTTTTTCCTGTTAATCCTAGCATGATAAAGAAGATTCAAAGAGAGTGAGATGCCAGCTCCTTTCATTCAGTCAGTAGCTTCAAACATTTCTGGTATATGAAAAACATGTTTTTCAATGGCAAAAATCAATGAATATTGTAAATGCACAAACAGTAATATCTCCACATTGCACGGTGCAATTCTGAAATTTTTAGCTTTTTCCTGTTAATCCTAGCATGATAAAGAAGATTCAAAGAGAGTGAGATGCCAGCTCCTTTCATTCAGTCAGTAGCTTCAAACATTTCTGGTATATGAAAAACATGTTTTTCAATGGCAAAAATCAATGAATATTGTAAATGCACAAACAGTAATATCTCCACATTGCACGGTGCAATTCTGAAATTTTTTGCTTTTTCCTGCTAATCCTAGCATGATAAAGAAGATTCAAAGAGAGTGAGATGCCAGCTCCTTTCATTCAGTCAGTAGCTTCAAACATTTCTGGTATATGAAAAACATGTTTTTCAATGGCAAAAATCAATGAATATTGTAAATGCACAAACAGTAATATCTCCACATTGCACGGTGCAATTCTGAAATTTTTAGCTTTTTCCTGTTAATCCTAGCATGATAAAGAAGATTCAAAGAGAGTGAGATGCCAGCTCCTTTCATTCAGTCAGTAGCTTCAAACATTTCTGGTATATGAAAAACATGTTTTTCAATGGCAAAAATCAATGAATATTGTAAATGCACAAACAGTAATATCTCCACATTGCAAGGTGCAATTCTGAAATTTTTAGCTTTTTCCTGTTAATCCTAGCATGATAAAGAAGATTCAAAGAGAGTGAGATGCCAGCTCCTTTCATTCAGTCAGTAGCTTCAAACATTTCTGGACGTTTTTCAATGGCAAAAATCAATGAATATTGTAAATACACAAACAGTAATATCTCCACATTGCACGGTGCAATTCTGAAATTTTTTGCTTTTTCCTGCTAATCCTAGCATGATAAAGAAGATTCAAAGAGAGTGAGATGCCAGCTCCTTTCATTCAGTCAGTAGCTTCAAACATTTCTGGTATATGAAAAACATGTTTTTCAATGGCAAAAATCAATGAATATTGTAAATGCACAAACAGTAATATCTCCACATTGCAAGGTGCAATTCTGAAATTTTTAGCTTTTTCCTGTTAATCCTAGCATGATAAAGAAGATTCAAAGAGAGTGAGATGCCAGCTCCTTTCATTCAGTCAGTAGCTTCAAACATTTCTGGTATATGAAAAACATGTTTTTCAATGGCAAAAATCAATGAATATTGTAAATGCACAAACAGTAATATCTCCACATTGCACGGTGCAATTCTGAAATTTTTAGCTTTTTCCTGTTAATCCTAGCATGATAAAGAAGATTCAAAGAGAGTGAGATGCCAGCTCCTTTCATTCAGTCAGTAGCTTCAAACATTTCTGGTATATGAAAAACATGTTTTTCAATGGCAAAAATCAATGAATATTGTAAATGCACAAACAGAAATATCTCCACATTGCAAGGTGCAATTCTGAAATTTTTTGCTTTTTCCTGCTAATCCTAGCATGATAAAGAAGATTCAAAGAGAGTGAGATGCCAGCTCCTTTCATTCAGTCAGTAGCTTCAAACATTTCTGGTATATGAAAAACATGTTTTTCAATGGCAAAAATCAATGAATATTGTAAATGCACAAACAGTAATATCTCCACATTGCAAGGTGCAATTCTGAAATTTTTAGCTTTTTCCTGCTAATCCTAGCATGATAAAGAAGATTCAAAGAGAGTGAGATGCCAGCTCCTTTCATTCAGTCAGTAGCTTCAAACATTTCTGGACGTTTTTCAATGGCAAAAATCAATGAATATTGTAAATGCACAAACAGTAATATCTCCACATTGCACGGTGCAATTCTGAAATTTTTAGCTTTTTCCTGTTAATCCTAGCATGATAAAGAAGATTCAAAGAGATTGAGATGCCAGCTCCTTTCATTCAGTCAGTAGCTTCAAACATTTCTGGTATATGAAAAACATGTTTTTCAATGGCAAAAATCAATGAATATTGTAAATGCACAAACAGTAATATCTCCACATTGCAAGGTGCAATTCTGAAATTTTTTGCTTTTTCCTGCTAATCCTAGCATGATAAAGAAGATTCAAAGAGAGTGAGATGCCAGCTCCTTTCATTCAGTCAGTAGCTTCAAACATTTCTGGTATATGAAAAACATGTTTTTCAATGGCAAAAATCAATGAATATTGTAAATGCACAAACAGTAATATCTCCACATTGCACGGTGCAATTCTGAAATTTTTTGCTTTTTCCTGTTAATCCTAGCATGATAAAGAAGATTCAAAGAGAGTGAGATGCCAGCTCCTTTCATTCAGTCAGTAGCTTCAAACATTTCTGGACGTTTTTCAATGGCAAAAATCAATGAATATTGTAAATGCACAAACAGTAATATCTCCACATTGCACGGTGCAATTCTGAAATTTTTAGCTTTTTCCTGTTAATCCTAGCATGATAAAGAAGATTCAAAGAGAGTGAGATGCCAGCTCCTTTCATTCAGTCAGTAGCTTCAAACATTTCTGGTATATGAAAAACATGTTTTTCAATGGCAAAAATCAATGAATATTGTAAATGCACAAACAGTAATATCTCCACATTGCACGGTGCAATTCTGAAATTTTTTGCTTTTTCCTGCTAATCCTAGCATGATAAAGAAGATTCAAAGAGAGTGAGATGCCAGCTCCTTTCATTCAGTCAGTAGCTTCAAACATTTCTGGTATATGAAAAACATGTTTTTCAATGGCAAAAATCAATGAATATTGTAAATGCACAAACAGTAATATCTCCACATTGCAAGGTGCAATTCTGAAATTTTTAGCTTTTTCCTGTTAATCCTAGCATGATAAAGAAGATTCAAAGAGAGTGAGATGCCAGCTCCTTTCATTCAGTCAGTAGCTTCAAACATTTCTGGACGTTTTTCAATGGCAAAAATCAATGAATATTGTAAATGCACAAACAGTAATATCTCCACATTGCACGGTGCAATTCTGAAATTTTTAGCTTTTTCCTGTTAATCCTAGCATGATAAAGAAGATTCAAAGAGAGTGAGATGCCAGCTCCTTTCATTCAGTCAGTAGCTTCAAACATTTCTGGTATATGAAAAACATGTTTTTCAATGGCAAAAATCAATGAATATTGTAAATGCACAAACAGTAATATCTCCACATTGCAAGGTGCAATTCTGAAATTTTTTGCTTTTTCCTGCTAATCCTAGCATGATAAAGAAGATTCAAAGAGAGTGAGATGCCAGCTCCTTTCATTCAGTCAGTAGCTTCAAACATTTCTGGTATATGAAAAACATGTTTTTCAATGGCAAAAATCAATGAATATTGTAAATGCACAAACAGTAATATCTCCACATTGCACGGTGCAATTCTGAAATTTTTTGCTTTTTCCTGTTAATCCTAGCATGATAAAGAAGATTCAAAGAGAGTGAGATGCCAGCTCCTTTCATTCAGTCAGTAGCTTCAAACATTTCTGGACGTTTTTCAATGGCAAAAATCAATGAATATTGTAAATGCACAAACAGTAATATCTCCACATTGCATGGTGCAATTCTGAAATTTTTAGCTTTTTCCTGTTAATCCTAGCATGATAAAGAAGATTCAAAGAGAGTGAGATGCCAGCTCCTTTCATTCAGTCAGTAGCTTCAAACATTTCTGGTATATGAAAAACATGTTTTTCAATGGCAAAAATCAATGAATATTGTAAATGCACAAACAGTAATATCTCCACATTGCACGGTGCAATTCTGAAATTTTTTGCTTTTTCCTGCTAATCCTAGCATGATAAAGAAGATTCAAAGAGAGTGAGATGCCAGCTCCTTTCATTCAGTCAGTAGCTTCAAACATTTCTGGTATATGAAAAACATGTTTTTCAATGGCAAAAATCAATGAATATTGTAAATGCACAAACAGTAATATCTCCACATTGCACGGTGCAATTCTGAAATTTTTTGCTTTTTCCTGCTAATCCTAGCATGATAAAGAAGATTCAAAGAGAGTGAGATGCCAGCTCCTTTCATTCAGTCAGTAGCTTCAAACATTTCTGGTATATGAAAAACATGTTTTTCAATGGCAAAAATCAATGAATATTGTAAATGCACAAACAGTAATATCTCCACATTGCAAGGTGCAATTCTGAAATTTTTTGCTTTTTCCTGCTAATCCTAGCATGATAAAGAAGATTCAAAGAGAGTGAGATGCCAGCTCCTTTCATTCAGTCAGTAGCTTCAAACATTTCTGGTATATGAAAAACATGTTTTTCAATGGCAAAAATCAATGAATATTGTAAATGCACAAACAGTAATATCTCCACATTGCACGGTGCAATTCTGAAATTTTTTGCTTTTTCCTGCTAATCCTAGCATGATAAAGAAGATTCAAAGAGAGTGAGATGCCAGCTCCTTTCATTCAGTCAGTAGCTTCAAACATTTCTGGTATATGAAAAACATGTTTTTCAATGGCAAAAATCAATGAATATTGTAAATGCACAAACAGTAATATCTCCACATTGCACGGTGCAATTCTGAAATTTTTAGCTTTTTCCTGTTAATCCTAGCATGATAAAGAAGATTCAAAGAGAGTGAGATGCCAGCTCCTTTCATTCAGTCAGTAGCTTCAAACATTTCTGGTATATGAAAAACATGTTTTTCAATGGCAAAAATCAATGAATATTGTAAATGCACAAACAGTAATATCTCCACATTGCACGGTGCAATTCTGAAATTTTTAGCTTTTTCCTGTTAATCCTAGCATGATAAAGAAGATTCAAAGAGAGTGAGATGCCAGCTCCTTTCATTCAGTCAGTAGCTTCAAACATTTCTGGACGTTTTTCAATGGCAAAAATCAATGAATATTGTAAATGCACAAACAGTAATATCTCCACATTGCACGGTGCAATTCTGAAATTTTTTGCTTTTTCCTGCTAATCCTAGCATGATAAAGAAGATTCAAAGAGAGTGAGATGCCAGCTCCTTTCATTCAGTCAGTAGCTTCAAACATTTCTGGTATATGAAAAACATGTTTTTCAATGGCAAAAATCAATGAATATTGTAAATGCACAAACAGTAATATCTCCACATTGCAAGGTGCAATTCTGAAATTTTTTGCTTTTTCCTGCTAATCCTAGCATGATAAAGAAGATTCAAAGAGAGTGAGATGCCAGCTCCTTTCATTCAGTCAGTAGCTTCAAACATTTCTGGTATATGAAAAACATGTTTTTCAATGGCAAAAATCAATGAATATTGTAAATGCACAAACAGTAATATCTCCACATTGCACGGTGCAATTCTGAAATTTTTTGCTTTTTCCTGCTAATCCTAGCATGATAAAGAAGATTCAAAGAGAGTGAGATGCCAGCTCCTTTCATTCAGTCAGTAGCTTCAAACATTTCTGGACGTTTTTCAATGGCAAAAATCAATGAATATTGTAAATGCACAAACAGTAATATCTCCACATTGCAAGGTGCAATTCTGAAATTTTTTGCTTTTTCCTGCTAATCCTAGCATGATAAAGAAGATTCAAAGAGAGTGAGATGCCAGCTCCTTTCATTCAGTCAGTAGCTTCAAACATTTCTGGTATATGAAAAACATGTTTTTCAATGGCAAAAATCAATGAATATTGTAAATGCACAAACAGTAATATCTCCACATTGCACGGTGCAATTCTGAAATTTTTAGCTTTTTCCTGCTAATCCTAGCATGATAAAGAAGATTCAAAGAGAGTGAGATGCCAGCTCCTTTCATTCAGTCAGTAGCTTCAAACATTTCTGGTATATGAAAAACATGTTTTTCAATGGCAAAAATCAATGAATATTGTAAATGCACAAACAGTAATATCTCCACATTGCACGGTGCAATTCTGAAATTTTTTGCTTTTTCCTGCTAATCCTAGCATGATAAAGAAGATTCAAAGAGAGTGAGATGCCAGCTCCTTTCATTCAGTCAGTAGCTTCAAACATTTCTGGACGTTTTTCAATGGCAAAAATCAATGAATATTGTAAATGCACAAACAGTAATATCTCCACATTGCACGGTGCAATTCTGAAATTTTTAGCTTTTTCCTGTTAATCCTAGCATGATAAAGAAGATTCAAAGAGAGTGAGATGCCAGCTCCTTTCATTCAGTCAGTAGCTTCAAACATTTCTGGTATATGAAAAACATGTTTTTCAATGGCAAAAATCAATGAATATTGTAAATGCACAAACAGTAATATCTCCACATTGCACGGTGCAATTCTGAAATTTTTAGCTTTTTCCTGTTAATCCTAGCATGATAAAGAAGATTCAAAGAGAGTGAGATGCCAGCTCCTTTCATTCAGTCAGTAGCTTCAAACATTTCTGGTATATGAAAAACATGTTTTTCAATGGCAAAAATCAATGAATATTGTAAATGCACAAACAGTAATATCTCCACATTGCAAGGTGCAATTCTGAAATATTTAGCGTTTTCCTGTTAATCCTAGCATGATAAAGAAGATTCAAAGAGAGTGAGATGCCAGCTCCTTTCATTCAGTCAGTAGCTTCAAACATTTCTGGTATATGAAAAACATGTTTTTCAATGGCAAAAATCAATGAATATTGTAAATGCACAAACAGTAATATCTCCACATTGCAAGGTGCAATTCTGAAATTTTTTGCTTTTTCCTGTTAATCCTAGCATGATAAAGAAGATTCAAAGAGAGTGAGATGCCAGCTCCTTTCATTCAGTCAGTAGCTTCAAACATTTCTGGTATATGAAAAACATGTTTTTCAATGGCAAAAATCAATGAATATTGTAAATGCACAAACAGTAATATCTCCACATTGCAAGGTGCAATTCTGAAATTTTTAGCTTTTTCCTGCTAATCCTAGCATGATAAAGAAGATTCAAAGAGAGTGAGATGCCAGCTCCTTTCATTCAGTCAGTAGCTTCAAACATTTCTGGACGTTTTTCAATGGCAAAAATCAATGAATATTGTAAATGCACAAACAGTAATATCTCCACATTGCACGGTGCAATTCTGAAATTTTTAGCTTTTTCCTGCTAATCCTAGCATGATAAAGAAGATTCAAAGAGAGTGAGATGCCAGCTCCTTTCATTCAGTCAGTAGCTTCAAACATTTCTGGTATATGAAAAACATGTTTTTCAATGGCAAAAATCAATGAATATTGTAAATGCACAAACAGTAATATCTCCACATTGCAAAGTGCAATTCTGAAATTTTTAGCTTTTTCCTGCTAATCCTAGCATGATAAAGAAGATTCAAAGAGAGTGAGATGCCAGCTCCTTTCATTCAGTCAGTAGCTTCAAACATTTCTGGACGTTTTTCAATGGCAAAAATCAATGAATATTGTAAATGCACAAACAGTAATATCTCCACATTGCACGGTGCAATTCTGAAATTTTTAGCTTTTTCCTGCTAATCCTAGCATGATAAAGAAGATTCAAAGAGAGTGAGATGCCAGCTCCTTTCATTCAGTCAGTAGCTTCAAACATTTCTGGTATATGAAAAACATGTTTTTCAATGGCAAAAATCAATGAATATTGTAAATGCACAAACAGTAATATCTCCACATTGCAAGGTGCAATTCTGAAATTTTTTGCTTTTTCCTGTTAATCCTAGCATGATAAAGAAGATTCAAAGAGAGTGAGATGCCAGCTCCTTTCATTCAGTCAGTAGCTTCAAACATTTCTGGTATATGAAAAACATGGTTTTCAATGGCAAAAATCAATGAATATTGTAAATGCACAAACAGTAATATCTCCACATTGCAAGGTGCAATTCTGAAATTTTTAGCTTTTTCCTGTTAATCCTAGCATGATAAAGAAGATTCAAAGAGAGTGAGATGCCAGCTCCTTTCATTCAGTCAGTAGCTTCAAACATTTCTGGTATATGAAAAACATGTTTTTCAATGGCAAAAATCAATGAATATTGTAAATGCACAAACAGTAATATCTCCACATTGCACGGTGCAATTCTGAAATTTTTTGCTTTTTCCTGTTAATCCTAGCATGATAAAGAAGATTCAAAGAGAGTGAGATGCCAGCTCCTTTCATTCAGTCAGTAGCTTCAAACATTTCTGGACGTTTTTCAATGGCAAAAATCAATGAATATTGTAAATGCACAAACAGTAATATCTATACATTGCAAGGTGCAATTCTGAAATTTTTAGCTTTTTCCTGTTAATCCTAGCATGATAAAGAAGATTCAAAGAGAGTGAGATGCCAGCTCCTTTCATTCAGTCAGTAGCTTCAAACATTTCTGGTATATGAAAAACATGTTTTTCAATGGCAAAAATCAATGAATATTGTAAATGCACAAACAGTAATATCTCCACATTGCACGGTGCAATTCTGAAATTTTTTGCTTTTTCCTGCTAATCCTAGCATGATAAAGAAGATTCAAAGAGAGTGAGATGCCAGCTCCTTTCATTCAGTCAGTAGCTTCAAACATTTCTGGTATATGAAAAACATGTTTTTCAATGGCAAAAATCAATGAATATTGTAAATGCACAAACAGTAATATCTCCACATTGCACGGTGCAATTCTGAAATTTTTTGCTTTTTCCTGTTAATCCTAGCATGATAAAGAAGATTCAAAGAGAGTGAGATGCCAGCTCCTTTCATTCAGTCAGTAGCTTCAAACATTTCTGGTATATGAAAAACATGTTTTTCAATGGCAAAAATCAATGAATATTGTAAATGCACAAACAGTAATATCTCCACATTGCACGGTGCAATTCTGAAATTTTTTGCTTTTTCCTGTTAATCCTAGCATGATAAAGAAGATTCAAAGAGAGTGAGATGCCAGCTCCTTTCATTCAGTCAGTAGCTTCAAACATTTCTGGTATATGAAAAACATGTTTTTCAATGGCAAAAATCAATGAATATTGTAAATGCACAAACAGTAATATCTCCACATTGCACGGTGCAATTCTGAAATTTTTTGCTTTTTCCTGTTAATCCTAGCATGATAAAGAAGATTCAAAGAGAGTGAGATGCCAGCTCCTTTCATTCAGTCAGTAGCTTCAAACATTTCTGGACGTTTTTCAATGGCAAAAATCAATGAATATTGTAAATGCACAAACAGTAATATCTCCACATTGCAAGGTGCAATTCTGAAATTTTTAGCTTTTTCCTGTTAATCCTAGCATGATAAAGAAGATTCAAAGAGAGTGAGATGCCAGCTCCTTTCATTCAGTCAGTAGCTTCAAACATTTCTGGTATATGAAAAACATGTTTTTCAATGGCAAAAATCAATGAATATTGTAAATGCACAAACAGTAATATCTCCACATTGCAAGGTGCAATTCTGAAATTTATTGCTTTTTCCTGTTAATCCTAGCATGATAAAGAAGATTCAAAGAGAGTGAGATGCCAGCTCCTTTCATTCAGTCAGTAGCTTCAAACATTTCTGGTATATGAAAAACATGTTTTTCAATGGCAAAAATCAATGAATATTGTAAATGCACAAACAGTAATATCTCCACATTGCACGGTGCAATTCTGAAATTTTTAGCTTTTTCCTGTTAATCCTAGCATGATAAAGAAGATTCAAAGAGAGTGAGATGCCAGCTCCTTTCATTCAGTCAGTAGCTTCAAACATTTCTGGACGTTTTTCAATGGCAAAAATCAATGAATATTGTAAATGCACAAACAGTAATATCTCCACATTGCACGGTGCAATTCTGAAATTTTTAGCTTTTTCCTGTTAATCCTAGCATGATAAAGAAGATTCAAAGAGAGTGAGATGCCAGCTCCTTTCATTCAGTCAGTAGCTTCAAACATTTCTGGTATATGAAAAACATGTTTTTCAATGGCAAAAATCAATGAATATTGTAAATGCACAAACAGTAATATCTCCACATTGCAAGGTGCAATTCTGAAATTTTTAGCTTTTTCCTGTTAATCCTAGCATGATAAAGAAGATTCAAAGAGAGTGAGATGCCAGCTCCTTTCATTCAGTCAGTAGCTTCAAACATTTCTGGTATATGAAAAACATGTTTTTCAATGGCAAAAATCAATGAATATTGTAAATGCACAAACAGTAATATCTCCACATTGCACGGTGCAATTCTGAAATTTTTAGCTTTTTCCTGTTAATCCTAGCATGATAAAGAAGATTCAAAGAGAGTGAGATGCCAGCTCCTTTCATTCAGTCAGTAGCTTCAAACATTTCTGGTATATGAAAAACATGTTTTTCAATGGCAAAAATCAATGAATATTGTAAATGCACAAACAGTAATATCTCCACATTGCACGGTGCAATTCTGAAATTTTTAGCTTTTTCCTGTTAATCCTAGCATGATAAAGAAGATTCAAAGAGAGTGAGATGCCAGCTCCTTTCATTCAGTCAGTAGCTTCAAACATTTCTGGACGTTTTTCAATGGCAAAAATCAATGAATATTGTAAATGCACAAACAGTAATATCTCCACATTGCACGGTGCAATTCTGAAATTTTTTGCTTTTTCCTGCTAATCCTAGCATGATAAAGAAGATTCAAAGAGAGTGAGATGCCAGCTCCTTTCATTCAGTCAGTAGCTTCAAACATTTCTGGTATATGAAAAACATGTTTTTCAATGGCAAAAATCAATGAATATTGTAAATGCACAAACAGTAATATCTCCACATTGCAAGGTGCAATTCTGAAATTTTTTGCTTTTTCCTGCTAATCCTAGCATGATAAAGAAGATTCAAAGAGAGTGAGATGCCAGCTCCTTTCATTCAGTCAGTAGCTTCAAACATTTCTGGTATATGAAAAACATGTTTTTCAATGGCAAAAATCAATGAATATTGTAAATGCACAAACAGTAATATCTCCACATTGCACGGTGCAATTCTGAAATTTTTTGCTTTTTCCTGTTAATCCTAGCATGATAAAGAAGATTCAAAGAGATTGAGATGCCAGCTCCTTTCATTCAGTCAGTAGCTTCAAACATTTCTGGACGTTTTTCAATGGCAAAAATCAATGAATATTGTAAATGCACAAACAGTAATATCTCCACATTGCAAGGTGCAATTCTGAAATTTTTTGCTTTTTCCTGCTAATCCTAGCATGATAAAGAAGATTCAAAGAGAGTGAGATGCCAGCTCCTTTCATTCAGTCAGTAGCTTCAAACATTTCTGGTATATGAAAAACATGTTTTTCAATGGCAAAAATCAATGAATATTGTAAATGCACAAACAGTAATATCTCCACATTGCACGGTGCAATTCTGAAATTTTTAGCTTTTTCCTGCTAATCCTAGCATGATAAAGAAGATTCAAAGAGAGTGAGATGCCAGCTCCTTTCATTCAGTCAGTAGCTTCAAACATTTCTGGTATATGAAAAACATGTTTTTCAATGGCAAAAATCAATGAATATTGTAAATGCACAAACAGTAATATCTCCACATTGCACGGTGCAATTCTGAAATTTTTAGCTTTTTCCTGTTAATCCTAGCATGATAAAGAAGATTCAAAGAGAGTGAGATGCCAGCTCCTTTCATTCAGTCAGTAGCTTCAAACATTTCTGGATGTTTTTCAATGGCAAAAATCAATGAATATTGTAAATGCACAAACAGTAATATCTCCACATTGCACGGTGCAATTCTGAAATTTTTTGCTTTTTCCTGCTAATCCTAGCATGATAAAGAAGATTCAAAGAGAGTGAGATGCCAGCTCCTTTCATTCAGTCAGTAGCTTCAAACATTTCTGGTATATGAAAAACATGTTTTTCAATGGCAAAAATCAATGAATATTGTAAATGCACAAACAGTAATATCTCCACATTGCACGGTGCAATTCTGAAATTTTTTGCTTTTTCCTGTTAATCCTAGCATGATAAAGAAGATTCAAAGAGAGTGAGATGCCAGCTCCTTTCATTCAGTCAGTAGCTTCAAACATTTCTGGTATATGAAAAACATGTTTTTCAATGGCAAAAATCAATGAATATTGTAAATGCACAAACAGTAATATCTCCACATTGCACGGTGCAATTCTGAAATTTTTAGCTTTTTCCTGTTAATCCTAGCATGATAAAGAAGATTCAAAGAGAGTGAGATGCCAGCTCCTTTCATTCAGTCAGTAGCTTCAAACATTTCTGGTATATGAAAAACATGTTTTTCAATGGCAAAAATCAATGAATATTGTAAATGCACAAACAGTAATATCTCCACATTGCAAGGTGCAATTCTGAAATTTTTAGCTTTTTCCTGTTAATCCTAGCATGATAAAGAAGATTCAAAGAGAGTGAGATGCCAGCTCCTTTCATTCAGTCAGTAGCTTCAAACATTTCTGGACGTTTTTCAATGGCAAAAATCAATGAATATTGTAAATGCACAAACAGTAATATCTCCACATTGCACGGTGCAATTCTGAAATTTTTTGCTTTTTCCTGTTAATCCTAGCATGATAAAGAAGATTCAAAGAGAGTGAGATGCCAGCTCCTTTCATTCAGTCAGTAGCTTCAAACATTTCTGGTATATGAAAAACATGTTTTTCAATGGCAAAAATCAATGAATATTGTAAATGCACAAACAGTAATATCTCCACATTGCAAGGTGCAATTCTGAAATTTTTTGCTTTTTCCTGCTAATCCTAGCATGATAAAGAAGATTCAAAGAGAGTGAGATGCCAGCTCCTTTCATTCAGTCAGTAGCTTCAAACATTTCTGGTATATGAAAAACATGTTTTTCAATGGCAAAAATCAATGAATATTGTAAATGCACAAACAGTAATATCTCCACATTGCACGGTGCAATTCTGAAATTTTTAGCTTTTTCCTGTTAATCCTAGCATGATAAAGAAGATTCAAAGAGAGTGAGATGCCAGCTCCTTTCATTCAGTCAGTAGCTTCAAACATTTCTGGTATATGAAAAACATGTTTTTCAATGGCAAAAATCAATGAATATTGTAAATGCACAAACAGTAATATCTCCACATTGCACGGTGCAATTCTGAAATTTTTTGCTTTTTCCTGTTAATCCTAGCATGATAAAGAAGATTCAAAGAGAGTGAGATGCCAGCTCCTTTCATTCAGTCAGTAGCTTCAAACATTTCTGGTATATGAAAAACATGTTTTTCAATGGCAAAAATCAATGAATATTGTAAATGCACAAACAGTAATATCTCCACATTGCACGGTGCAATTCTGAAATTTTTAACTTTTTCCTGTTAATCCTAGCATGATAAAGAAGATTCAAAGAGAGTGAGATGCCAGCTCCTTTCATTCAGTCAGTAGCTTCAAACATTTCTGGTATATGAAAAACATGTTTTTCAATGGCAAAAATCAATGAATATTGTAAATGCACAAACAGTAATATCTCCACATTGCAAGGTGCAATTCTGAAATTTTTAGCTTTTTCCTGTTAATCCTAGCATGATAAAGAAGATTCAAAGAGAGTGAGATGCCAGCTCCTTTCATTCAGTCAGTAGCTTCAAACATTTCTGGACGTTTTTCAATGGCAAAAATCAATGAATATTGTAAATGCACAAACAGTAATATCTCCACATTGCACGGTGCAATTCTGAAATTTTTTGCTTTTTCCTGTTAATCCTAGCATGATAAAGAAGATTCAAAGAGAGTGAGATGCCAGCTCCTTTCATTCAGTCAGTAGCTTCAAACATTTCTGGTATATGAAAAACATGTTTTTCAATGGCAAAAATCAATGAATATTGTAAATGCACAAACAGTAATATCTCCACATTGCAAGGTGCAATTCTGAAATTTTTTGCTTTTTCCTGCTAATCCTAGCATGATAAAGAAGATTCAAAGAGAGTGAGATGCCAGCTCCTTTCATTCAGTCAGTAGCTTCAAACATTTCTGGTATATGAAAAACATGTTTTTCAATGGCAAAAATCAATGAATATTGTAAATGCACAAACAGTAATATCTCCACATTGCACGGTGCAATTCTGAAATTTTTTGCTTTTTCCTGCTAATCCTAGCATGATAAAGAAGATTCAAAGAGAGTGAGATGCCAGCTCCTTTCATTCAGTCAGTAGCTTCAAACATTTCTGGTATATGAAAAACATGTTTTTCAATGGCAAAAATCAATGAATATTGTAAATGCACAAACAGTAATATCTCCACATTGCAAGGTGCAATTCTGAAATTTTTAGCTTTTTCCTGTTAATCCTAGCATGATAAAGAAGATTCAAAGAGAGTGAGATGCCAGCTCCTTTCATTCAGTCAGTAGATTGAAACATTTCTGGACGTTTTTCAATGGCAAAAATCAATGAATATTGTAAATGCACAAACAGTAATATCTCCACATTGCAAGGTGCAATTCTGAAATTTTTTGCTTTTTCCTGCTAATCCTAGCATGATAAAGAAGATTCAAAGAGAGTGAGATGCCAGCTCCTTTCATTCAGTCAGTAGCTTCAAACATTTCTGGTATATGAAAAACATGTTTTTCAATGGCAAAAATCAATGAATATTGTAAATGCACAAACAGTAATATCTCCACATTGCACGGTGCAATTCTGAAATTTTTTGCTTTTTCCTGCTAATCCTAGCATGATAAAGAAGATTCAAAGAGAGTGAGATGCCAGCTCCTTTCATTCAGTCAGTAGCTTCAAACATTTCTGGTATATGAAAAACATGTTTTTCAATGGCAAAAATCAATGAATATTGTAAATGCACAAACAGTAATATCTCCACATTGCAAGGTGCAATTCTGAAATTTTTTGCTTTTTCCTGCTAATCCTAGCATGATAAAGAAGATTCAAAGAGTGTGAGATGCCAGCTCCTTTCATTCAGTCAGTAGCTTCAAACATTTCTGGTATATGAAAAACATGTTTTTCAATGGCAAAAATCAATGAATATTGTAAATGCACAAACAGTAATATCTCCACATTGCAAGGTGCAATTCTGAAATTTTTAGCTTTTTCCTGCTAATCCTAGCATGATAAAGAAGATTCAAAGAGAGTGAGATGCCAGCTCCTTTCATTCAGTCAGTAGCTTCAAACATTTCTGGACGTTTTTCAATGGCAAAAATCAATGAATATTGTAAATGCACAAACAGTAATATCTCCACATTGCAAGGTGCAATTCTGAAATTTTTTGCTTTTTCCTGCTAATCCTAGCATGATAAAGAAGATTCAAAGAGAGTGAGATGCCAGCTCCTTTCATTCAGTCAGTAGCTTCAAACATTTCTGGTATATGAAAAACATGTTTTTCAATGGCAAAAATCAATGAATATTGTAAATGCACAAACAGTAATATCTCCACATTGCACGGTGCAATTCTGAAATTTTTTGCTTTTTCCTGCTAATCCTAGCATGATAAAGAAGATTCAAAGAGAGTGAGATGCCAGCTCCTTTCATTCAGTCAGTAGCTTCAAACATTTCTGGTATATGAAAAACATGTTTTTCAATGGCAAAAATCAATGAATATTGTAAATGCACAAACAGTAATATCTCCACATTGCAAGGTGCAATTCTGAAATTTTTAGCTTTTTCCTGTTAATCCTAGCATGATAAAGAAGATTCAAAGAGAGTGAGATGCCAGCTCCTTTCATTCAGTCAGTAGCTTCAAACATTTCTGGACGTTTTTCAATGGCAAAAATCAATGAATATTGTAAATGCACAAACAGTAATATCTCCACATTGCAAGGTGCAATTCTGAAATTTTTTGCTTTTTCCTGCTAATCCTAGCATGATAAAGAAGATTCAAAGAGAGTGAGATGCCAGCTCCTTTCATTCAGTCAGTAGCTTCAAACATTTCTGGTATATGAAAAACATGTTTTTCAATGGCAAAAATCAATGAATATTGTAAATGCACAAACAGTAATATCTCCACATTGCACGGTGCAATTCTGAAATTTTTAGCTTTTTCCTGTTAATCCTAGCATGATAAAGAAGATTCAAAGAGAGTGAGATGCCAGCTCCTTTCATTCAGTCAGTAGCTTCAAACATTTCTGGTATATGAAAAACATGTTTTTCAATGGCAAAAATCAATGAATATTGTAAATGCACAAACAGTAATATCTCCACATTGCACGGTGCAATTCTGAAATTTTTTGCTTTTTCCTGCTAATCCTAGCATGATAAAGAAGATTCAAAGAGAGTGAGATGCCAGCTCCTTTCATTCAGTCAGTAGCTTCAAACATTTCTGGTATATGAAAAACATGTTTTTCAATGGCAAAAATCAATGAATATTGTAAATGCACAAACAGTAATATCTCCACATTGCAAGGTGCAATTCTGAAATTTTTTGCTTTTTCCTGCTAATCCTAGCATGATAAAGAAGATTCAAAGAGAGTGAGATGCCAGCTCCTTTCATTCAGTCAGTAGCTTCAAACATTTCTGGTATATGAAAAACATGTTTTTCAATGGCAAAAATCAATGAATATTGTAAATGCACAAACAGTAATATCTCCACATTGCAAGGTGCAATTCTGAAATTTTTAGCTTTTTCCTGCTAATCCTAGCATGATAAAGAAGATTCAAAGAGAGTGAAATGCCAGCTCCTTTCATTCAGTCAGTAGCTTCAAACATTTCTGGACGTTTTTCAATGGCAAAAATCAATGAATATTGTAAATGCACAAACAGTAATATCTCCACATTGCAAGGTGCAATTCTGAAATTTTTTGCTTTTTCCTGCTAATCCTAGCATGATAAAGAAGATTCAAAGAGAGTGAGATGCCAGCTCCTTTCATTCAGTCAGTAGCTTCAAACATTTCTGGTATATGAAAAACATGTTTTTCAATGGCAAAAATCAATGAATATTGTAAATGCACAAACAGTAATATCTCCACATTGCACGGTGCAATTCTGAAATTTTTAGCTTTTTCCTGTTAATCCTAGCATGATAAAGAAGATTCAAAGAGAGTGAGATGCCAGCTCCTTTCATTCAGTCAGTAGCTTCAAACATTTCTGGTATATGAAAAACATGTTTTTCAATGGCAAAAATCAATGAATATTGTAAATGCACAAACAGTAATATCTCCACATTGCAAGGTGCAATTCTGAAATTTTTAGCTTTTTCCTGTTAATCCTAGCATGATAAAGAAGATTCAAAGAGAGTGAGATGCCAGCTCCTTTCATTCAGTCAGTAGCTTCAAACATTTCTGGACGTTTTTCAATGGCAAAAATCAATGAATATTGTAAATGCACAAACAGTAATATCTCCACATTGCACGGTGCAATTCTGAAATTTTTTGCTTTTTCCTGCTAATCCTAGCATGATAAAGAAGATTCAAAGAGAGTGAGATGCCAGCTCCTTTCATTCAGTCAGTAGCTTCAAACATTTCTGGTATATGAAAAACATGTTTTTCAATGGCAAAAATCAATGAATATTGTAAATGCACAAACAGTAATATCTCCACATTGCACGGTGCAATTCTGAAATTTTTTGCTTTTTCCTGCTAATCCTAGCATGATAAAGAAGATTCAAAGAGAGTGAGATGCCAGCTCCTTTCATTCAGTCAGTAGCTTCAAACATTTCTGGTATATGAAAAACATGTTTTTCAATGGCAAAAATCAATGAATATTGTAAATGCACAAACAGTAATATCTCCACATTGCACCGTGCAATTCTGAAATTTTTAGCTTTTTCCTGTTAATCCTAGCATGATAAAGAAGATTCAAAGAGAGTGAGATGCCAGCTCCTTTCATTCAGTCAGTAGCTTCAAACATTTCTGGTATATGAAAAACATGTTTTTCAATGGCAAAAATCAATGAATATTGTAAATGCACAAACAGTAATATCTCCACATTGCAAGGTGCAATTCTGAAATTTTTTGCTTTTTCCTGCTAATCCTAGCATGATAAAGAAGATTCAAAGAGAGTGAGATGCCAGCTCCTTTCATTCAGTCAGTAGCTTCAAACATTTCTGGTATATGAAAAACATGTTTTTCAATGGCAAAAATCAATGAATATTGTAAATGCACAAACAGTAATATCTCCACATTGCAAGGTGCAATTCTGAAATTTTTAGCTTTTTCCTGCTAATCCTAGCATGATAAAGAAGATTCAAAGAGAGTGAGATGCCAGCTCCTTTCATTCAGTCAGTAGCTTCAAACATTTCTGGTATATGAAAAACATGTTTTTCAATGGCAAAAATCAATGAATATTGTAAATGCACAAACAGTAATATCTCCACATTGCACGGTGCAATTCTGAAATTTTTAGCTTTTTCCTGTTAATCCTAGCATGATAAAGAAGATTCAAAGTGAGTGAGATGCCAGCTCCTTTCATTCAGTCAGTAGCTTCAAACATTTCTGGTATATGAAAAACATGTTTTTCAATGGCAAAAATCAATGAATATTGTAAATGCACAAACAGTAATATCTCCACATTGCAAGGTGCAATTCTGAAATTTTTAGCTTTTTCCTGTTAATCCTAGCATGATAAAGAAGATTCAAAGAGAGTGAGATGCCAGCTCCTTTCATTCAGTCAGTAGCTTCAAACATTTCTGGTATATGAAAAACATGTTTTTCAATGGCAAAAATCAATGAATATTGTAAATGCACAAACAGTAATATCTCCACATTGCAAGGTGCAATTCTGAAATTTTTAGCTTTTTCCTGCTAATCCT
>NW_027366276.1:10000-17500 GCF_046119375.1 Phyllobates terribilis
CGAAGCCACAAAAGCATCCGCCCTCATGGAGCCTCTCCTCGGCCTAAAAATCCAGATTTTAGCCTTGACGGCGCCCCCATGTGGAGAACCAGGGCCCGCGGGGGGGTCTGGCCAGGCTCACTTCAACCCAGGAACACCTCTCTGACTTGGGATAGGCGACCGGCAAAAGTCCCCCCACGCAGCTGCGGAAGCCTGGGTTCAGCCAAGGTGCAGACCTCCAGCCGAACAGGGACTCATAGCCAAAACGCATACCCAGGCCTACGGAGGTGAAAACCAGCTTAAATGAGTCGAAATGTGTCGGGGCTGAGAGGTACCTCTCTCTCATATATTCTGCCGGTGGTGTGCAAAACTGGGTCTTTGCATGGAGTGTCACCCTATACCCACTTTAGGGACGCATGCAAAAAAGTGCCCGATCGCCTGGAACTGTCAGGCGGATTCGGCTCCCTGGAATTTCCTCATTCTGGTTCTTTTTCACTTTTTGTCTCTTTTGCGACATCTAGTGGGCAGGCTGCATTACTGCAACCGGGGACACCTCAAAACGCTTGGAACTGGGGAGCGGGCTCAATTTACAAACGTTTTGCGGGTCCTGGAAGTCAAAATTGTGACTTCTGAAAACGACTAAGTATCAAGGACTCATCGCGCGAATCGCTCTGGAACTGAAATCGGATGCGCGCACTGACATGCTCCCCTCTCTGGAAGTCTGACACAAGTTGAAAAATTTTCTAAGTCCCCAAAAATTTTTTTTTTCAACTTTTTTTCAATTTTCCCCCTGTGGGATATATATTTTACCCACACTTTTGGAGCCCTCCTGGGATGCCCTCTAACATACTAGAACCTCATTTTGTGGAAGTTTTCACAAAATTGTGAAATTTTCAAAAAAGTCAGAAATTTTGCAAAAACGACTAAGTATCAAGGACTCATCGCGCGAATCGCTCTGGAACTGAAATCGGATGCGCGCACTGACACGCTCCCCTGTCTGGAAGTCTGACAAAAGTTGAAAAATTTTCTAAGTCCCCAAAAATTTTTTTTTTCAACTTTTTTTCAATTTTCCCCCTGTGGGATATATATTTTACCCACACTTTTGGAGCCCTCCTGGGATGCCCTCTAACATACTAGAACCTCATTTTGTGGAAGTTTTCACAAAATTGTGAAATTTTCAAAAAGTCAGAAATTTTGCCAAAAACGACTAAGTATCAAGGACTCATCGCGCGAATCGCTCTGGAACTGAAATCGGATGCGCGCACTGACACGCTCCCCTGTCTGGAAGTCTGACAAAAGTTGAAAAATTTTCTAAGTCCCCAAAAATTTTTTTTTTCAACTTTTTTTCAATTTTCCCCCTGTGGGATATATATTTTACCCACACTTTTGGAGCCCTCCTGGGATGCCCTCTAACATACTAGAACCTCATTTTGTGGAAGTTTTCACAAAATTGTGAAATTTTCAAAAAAGTCAGAAATTTTGCAAAAACGACTAAGTATCAAGGACTCATCGCGCGAATCGCTCTGGAACTGAAATCGGATGCGCGCACTGACATGCTCCCCTCTCTGGAAGTCTGACACATGTGTGAAAATTTTCTAAGTCCCCAAAAATTTTTTTTTTCAACTTTTTTTCAATTTTCCCCCTGTGGGATATATATTTTACCCACACTTTTGGAGCCCTCCTGGGATGCCCTCTAACATACTAGAACCTCATTTTGTGGAAGTTTTCACAAAATTGTGAAATTTTCAAAAAGTCAGAAATTTTGCCAAAAACGACTAAGTATCAAGGACTCATCGCGCGAATCGCTCTGGAACTGAAATCGGATGCGCGCACTGACACGCTCCCCTGTCTGGAAGTCTGACACATGTGTGAAAATTTTCTAAGTCCCCAAAAAATTTTTTTTTCAACTTTTTTTCAATTTTCCCCCTGTGGGATATATATTTTACCCACACTTTTGGAGCCCTCCTGGGATGCCCTCTAACATACTAGAACCTCATTTTGTGGAAGTTTTCACAAAATTGTGAAATTTTCAAAAAGTCAGAAATTTTGCCAAAAACGACTAAGTATCAAGGACTCATCGCGCGAATCGCTCTGGAACTGAAATCGGATGCGCGCACTGACACGCTCCCCTGTCTGGAAGTCTGACACATGTGTGAAAATTTTCTAAGTCCCCAAAAATTTTTTTTTTCAACTTTTTTTCAATTTTCCCCCTGTGGGATATATATTTTACCCACACTTTTGGAGCCCTCCTGGGATGCCCTCTAACATACTAGAACCTCATTTTGTGGAAGTTTTCACAAAATTGTGAAATTTTCCAAAAAGTCAGAAATTTTGCAAAAACGACTAAGTATCAAGGACTCATCGCGCGAATCGCTCTGGAACTGAAATCGGATGCGCGCACTGACACGCTCCCCTGTCTGGAAGTCTGACAAAAGTTGAAAAATTTTCTAAGTCCCCAAAAATTTTTTTTTTCAACTTTTTTTCAATTTTCCCCCTGTGGGATATATATTTTACCCACACTTTTGGAGCCCTCCTGGGATGCCCTCTAACATACTAGAACCTCATTTTGTGGAAGTTTTCACAAAATTGTGAAATTTTCCAAAAAGTCAGAAATTTTGCAAAAACGACTAAGTATCAAGGACTCATCGCGCGAATCGCTCTGGAACTGAAATCGGATGCGCGCACTGACATGCTCCCCTCTCTGGAAGTCTGACACATGTGTGAAAATTTTCTAAGTCCCCAAAAATTTTTTTTTTCAACTTTTTTTCAATTTTCCCCCTGTGGGATATATATTTTACCCACACTTTTGGAGCCCTCCTGGGATGCCCTCTAACATACTAGAACCTCATTTTGTGGAAGTTTTCACAAAATTGTGAAATTTTCAAAAAGTCAGAAATTTTGCCAAAAACGACTAAGTATCAAGGACTCATCGCGCGAATCGCTCTGGAACTGAAATCGGATGCGCGCACTGACACGCTCCCCTGTCTGGAAGTCTGACACATGTGTGAAAATTTTCTAAGTCCCCAAAAATTTTTTTTTTCAACTTTTTTTCAATTTTCCCCCTGTGGGATATATATTTTACCCACACTTTTGGAGCCCTCCTGGGATGCCCTCTAACATACTAGAACCTCATTTTGTGGAAGTTTTCACAAAATTGTGAAATTTTCAAAAAGTCAGAAATTTTGCCAAAAACGACTAAGTATCAAGGACTCATCGCGCGAATCGCTCTGGAACTGAAATCGGATGCGCGCACTGACACGCTCCCCTGTCTGGAAGTCTGACAAAAGTTGAAAAATTTTCTAAGTCCCCAAAAATTTTTTTTTTCAACTTTTTTTCAATTTTCCCCCTGTGGGATATATATTTTACCCACACTTTTGGAGCCCTCCTGGGATGCCCTCTAACATACTAGAACCTCATTTTGTGGAAGTTTTCACAAAATTGTGAAATTTTCAAAAAAGTCAGAAATTTTGCAAAAACGACTAAGTATCAAGGACTCATCGCGCGAATCGCTCTGGAACTGAAATCGGATGCGCGCACTGACATGCTCCCCTCTCTGGAAGTCTGACACATGTGTGAAAATTTTCTAAGTCCCCAAAAATTTTTTTTTTCAACTTTTTTTCAATTTTCCCCCTGTGGGATATATATTTTACCCACACTTTTGGAGCCCTCCTGGGATGCCCTCTAACATACTAGAACCTCATTTTGTGGAAGTTTTCACAAAATTGTGAAATTTTCAAAAAGTCAGAAATTTTGCCAAAAACGACTAAGTATCAAGGACTCATCGCGCGAATCGCTCTGGAACTGAAATCGGATGCGCGCACTGACACGCTCCCCTGTCTGGAAGTCTGACACATGTGTGAAAATTTTCTAAGTCCCCAAAAATTTTTTTTTTCAACTTTTTTTCAATTTTCCCCCTGTGGGATATATATTTTACCCACACTTTTGGAGCCCTCCTGGGATGCCCTCTAACATACTAGAACCTCATTTTGTGGAAGTTTTCACAAAATTGTGAAATTTTCAAAAAGTCAGAAATTTTGCCAAAAACGACTAAGTATCAAGGACTCATCGCGCGAATCGCTCTGGAACTGAAATCGGATGCGCGCACTGACACGCTCCCCTGTCTGGAAGTCTGACAAAAGTTGAAAAATTTTCTAAGTCCCCAAAAATTTTTTTTTTCAACTTTTTTTCAATTTTCCCCCTGTGGGATATATATTTTACCCACACTTTTGGAGCCCTCCTGGGATGCCCTCTAACATACTAGAACCTCATTTTGTGGAAGTTTTCACAAAATTGTGAAATTTTCCAAAAAGTCAGAAATTTTGCAAAAACGACTAAGTATCAAGGACTCATCGCGCGAATCGCTCTGGAACTGAAATCGGATGCGCGCACTGACACGCTCCCCTGTCTGGAAGTCTGACAAAAGTTGAAAAATTTTCTAAGTCCCCAAAAATTTTTTTTTTCAACTTTTTTTCAATTTTCCCCCTGTGGGATATATATTTTACCCACACTTTTGGAGCCCTCCTGGGATGCCCTCTAACATACTAGAACCTCATTTTGTGGAAGTTTTCACAAAATTGTGAAATTTTCAAAAAGTCAGAAATTTTGCCAAAAACGACTAAGTATCAAGGACTCATCGCGCGAATCGCTCTGGAACTGAAATCGGATGCGCGCACTGACACGCTCCCCTGTCTGGAAGTCTGACAAAAGTTGAAAAATTTTCTAAGTCCCCAAAAATTTTTTTTTTCAACTTTTTTTCAATTTTCCCCCTGTGGGATATATATTTTACCCACACTTTTGGAGCCCTCCTGGGATGCCCTCTAACATACTAGAACCTCATTTTGTGGAAGTTTTCACAAAATTGTGAAATTTTCCAAAAAGTCAGAAATTTTGCAAAAACGACTAAGTATCAAGGACTCATCGCGCGAATCGCTCTGGAACTGAAATCGGATGCGCGCACTGACACGCTCCCCTGTCTGGAAGTCTGACAAAAGTTGAAAAATTTTCTAAGTCCCCAAAAATTTTTTTTTTCAACTTTTTTTCAATTTTCCCCCTGTGGGATATATATTTTACCCACACTTTTGGAGCCCTCCTGGGATGCCCTCTAACATACTAGAACCTCATTTTGTGGAAGTTTTCACAAAATTGTGAAATTTTCCAAAAAGTCAGAAATTTTGCAAAAACGACTAAGTATCAAGGACTCATCGCGCGAATCGCTCTGGAACTGAAATCGGATGCGCGCACTGACACGCTCCCCTGTCTGGAAGTCTGACAAAAGTTGAAAAATTTTCTAAGTCCCCAAAAATTTTTTTTTCAACTTTTTTTCAATTTTCCCCCTGTGGGATATATATTTTACCCACACTTTTGGAGCCCTCCTGGGATGCCCTCTAACATACTAGAACCTCATTTTGTGGAAGTTTTCACAAAATTGTGAAATTTTCCAAAAAGTCAGAAATTTTGCAAAAACGACTAAGTATCAAGGACTCATCGCGCGAATCGCTCTGGAACTGAAATCGGATGCGCGCACTGACACGCTCCCCTGTCTGGAAGTCTGACAAAAGTTGAAAAATTTTCTAAGTCCCCAAAAATTTTTTTTTTCAACTTTTTTTCAATTTTCCCCCTGTGGGATATATATTTTACCCACACTTTTGGAGCCCTCCTGGGATGCCCTCTAACATACTAGAACCTCATTTTGTGGAAGTTTTCACAAAATTGTGAAATTTTCCAAAAAGTCAGAAATTTTGCAAAAACGACTAAGTATCAAGGACTCATCGCGCGAATCGCTCTGGAACTGAAATCGGATGCGCGCACTGACACGCTCCCCTGTCTGGAAGTCTGACAAAAGTTGAAAAATTTTCTAAGTCCCCAAAAATTTTTTTTTTCAACTTTTTTTCAATTTTCCCCCTGTGGGATATATATTTTACCCACACTTTTGGAGCCCTCCTGGGATGCCCTCTAACATACTAGAACCTCATTTTGTGGAAGTTTTCACAAAATTGTGAAATTTTCCAAAAAGTCAGAAATTTTGCAAAAACGACTAAGTATCAAGGACTCATCGCGCGAATCGCTCTGGAACTGAAATCGGATGCGCGCACTGACACGCTCCCCTGTCTGGAAGTCTGACAAAAGTTGAAAAATTTTCTAAGTCCCCAAAAATTTTTTTTTTCAACTTTTTTTCAATTTTCCCCCTGTGGGATATATATTTTACCCACACTTTTGGGAGCCCTCCTGGGATGCCCTCTAACATACTAGAACCTCATTTTGTGGAAGTTTTCACAAAATTGTGAAATTTTCCAAAAAGTCAGAAATTTTGCAAAAACGACTAAGTATCAAGGACTCATCGCGCGAATCGCTCTGGAACTGAAATCGGATGCGCGCACTGACATGCTCCCCTCTCTGGAAGTCTGACACATGTGTGAAAATTTTCTAAGTCCCCAAAAATTTTTTTTTTCACTTTTTTTCAATTTTCCCCCTGTGGGATATATATTTTACCCACACTTTGGAGCCCTCCTGGGATGCCCTCTAACATACTAGAACCTCATTTTGTGGAAGTTTCACAAAATTGTGAAATTTTCAAAAAGTCAGAAATTTTGCCAAAAACGACTAAGTATCAAGGACTCATCGCGCGAATCGCTCTGGAACTGAAATCGGATGCGCGCACTGACACGCTCCCCTGTCTGGAAGTCTGACACATGTGTGAAAATTTTCTAAGTCCCCAAAAATTTTTTTTTTCAACTTTTTTTCAATTTTCCCCCTGTGGGATATATATTTTACCCACACTTTTGGAGCCCTCCTGGGATGCCCTCTAACATACTAGAACCTCATTTTGTGGAAGTTTTCACAAAATTGTGAAATTTTCAAAAAGTCAGAAATTTTGCCAAAAACGACTAAGTATCAAGGACTCATCGCGCGAATCGCTCTGGAACTGAAATCGGATGCGCGCACTGACACGCTCCCCTGTCTGGAAGTCTGACAAAAGTTGAAAAATTTTCTAAGTCCCCAAAAATTTTTTTTTTCAACTTTTTTTCAATTTTCCCCCTGTGGGATATATATTTTACCCACACTTTTGGAGCCCTCCTGGGATGCCCTCTAACATACTAGAACCTCATTTTGTGGAAGTTTTCACAAAATTGTGAAATTTTCAAAAAGTCAGAAATTTTGCCAAAAACGACTAAGTATCAAGGACTCATCGCGCGAATCGCTCTGGAACTGAAATCGGATGCGCGCACTGACACGCTCCCCTGTCTGGAAGTCTGACACATGTGTGAAAATTTTCTAAGTCCCCAAAAATTTTTTTTTTCAACTTTTTTTCAATTTTCCCCCTGTGGGATATATATTTTACCCACACTTTTGGAGCCCTCCTGGGATGCCCTCTAACATACTAGAACCTCATTTTGTGGAAGTTTTCACAAAATTGTGAAATTTTCAAAAAGTCAGAAATTTTGCCAAAAACGACTAAGTATCAAGGACTCATCGCGCGAATCGCTCTGGAACTGAAATCGGATGCGCGCACTGACACGCTCC
>NW_027366276.1:27500-30000 GCF_046119375.1 Phyllobates terribilis
GCAAAAAAGTGCCCGATCGCCTGGAACTGTCAGGCGGATTCGGCTCCCTGGAATTTCCTCATTCTGGTTCTTTTTCACTTTTTGTCTCTTTTGCGACATCTAGTGGGCAGGCTGCATTACTGCAACCGGGGACACCTCAAAACGCTTGGAACTGGGGAGCGGGCTCAATTTACAAACGTTTTGCGGGTCCTGGAAGTCAAAATTGTGACTTCTGAAAACGACTAAGTATCAAGGACTCATCGCGCGAATCGCTCTGGAACTGAAATCGGATGCGCGCACTGACATGCTCCCCTCTCTGGAAGTCTGACACAAGTTGAAAAATTTTCTAAGTCCCCAAAAATTTTTTTTTTCAACTTTTTTTCAATTTTCCCCCTGTGGGATATATATTTTACCCACACTTTTGGAGCCCTCCTGGGATGCCCTCTAACATACTAGAACCTCATTTTGTGGAAGTTTTCACAAAATTGTGAAATTTTCCAAAAAGTCAGAAATTTTGCAAAAACGACTAAGTATCAAGGACTCATCGCGCGAATCGCTCTGGAACTGAAATCGGATGCGCGCACTGACATGCTCCCCTCTCTGGAAGTCTGACACATGTGTGAAAATTTTCTAAGTCCCCAAAAATTTTTTTTTTCAACTTTTTTTCAATTTTCCCCCTGTGGGATATATATTTTACCCACACTTTTGGAGCCCTCCTGGGATGCCCTCTAACATACTAGAACCTCATTTTGTGGAAGTTTTCACAAAATTGTGAAATTTTCCAAAAAGTCAGAAATTTTGCAAAAACGACTAAGTATCAAGGACTCATCGCGCGAATCGCTCTGGAACTGAAATCGGATGCGCGCACTGACATGCTCCCCTCTCTGGAAGTCTGACACATGTGTGAAAATTTTCTAAGTCCCCAAAAATTTTTTTTTTCAACTTTTTTTCAATTTTCCCCCTGTGGGATATATATTTTACCCACACTTTTGGAGCCCTCCTGGGATGCCCTCTAACATACTAGAACCTCATTTTGTGGAAGTTTTCACAAAATTGTGAAATTTTCAAAAAGTCAGAAATTTTGCCAAAAACGACTAAGTATCAAGGACTCATCGCGCGAATCGCTCTGGAACTGAAATCGGATGCGCGCACTGACACGCTCCCCTGTCTGGAAGTCTGACAAAAGTTGAAAAATTTTCTAAGTCCCCAAAAATTTTTTTTTTCAACTTTTTTTCAATTTTCCCCCTGTGGGATATATATTTTACCCACACTTTTGGAGCCCTCCTGGGATGCCCTCTAACATACTAGAACCTCATTTTGTGGAAGTTTTCACAAAATTGTGAAATTTTCCAAAAAGTCAGAAATTTTGCAAAAACGACTAAGTATCAAGGACTCATCGCGCGAATCGCTCTGGAACTGAAATCGGATGCGCGCACTGACATGCTCCCCTCTCTGGAAGTCTGACACATGTGTGAAAATTTTCTAAGTCCCCAAAAATTTTTTTTTTCAACTTTTTTTCAATTTTCCCCCTGTGGGATATATATTTTACCCACACTTTTGGAGCCCTCCTGGGATGCCCTCTAACATACTAGAACCTCATTTTGTGGAAGTTTTCACAAAATTGTGAAATTTTCAAAAAGTCAGAAATTTTGCCAAAAACGACTAAGTATCAAGGACTCATCGCGCGAATCGCTCTGGAACTGAAATCGGATGCGCGCACTGACACGCTCCCCTGTCTGGAAGTCTGACAAAAGTTGAAAAATTTTCTAAGTCCCCAAAAATTTTTTTTTTCAACTTTTTTTCAATTTTCCCCCTGTGGGATATATATTTTACCCACACTTTTGGAGCCCTCCTGGGATGCCCTCTAACATACTAGAACCTCATTTTGTGGAAGTTTTCACAAAATTGTGAAATTTTCCAAAAAGTCAGAAATTTTGCAAAAACGACTAAGTATCAAGGACTCATCGCGCGAATCGCTCTGGAACTGAAATCGGATGCGCGCACTGACATGCTCCCCTGTCTGGAAGTCTGACAAAAGTTGAAAAATTTTCTAAGTCCCCAAAAATTTTTTTTTTCAACTTTTTTTCAATTTTCCCCCTGTGGGATATATATTTTACCCACACTTTTGGAGCCCTCCTGGGATGCCCTCTAACATACTAGAACCTCATTTTGTGGAAGTTTTCACAAAATTGTGAAATTTTCCAAAAAGTCAGAAATTTTGCAAAAACGACTAAGTATCAAGGACTCATCGCGCGAATCGCTCTGGAACTGAAATCGGATGCGCGCACTGACACGCTCCCCTGTCTGGAAGTCTGACAAAAGTTGAAAAATTTTCTAAGTCCCCAAAAATTTTTTTTTTCAACTTTTTTTCAATTTTCCCCCTGTGGGATATATATTTTACCCACACTTTTGGAGCCCTCCTGGGATGCCCTCTAACATACTAGAACCTCATTTTGTGGAAGTTTTCACAAAATTGTGAAATTTTCCAAAAAGTCAGAAATTTTGCAAAAACGACTAAGTA
>NW_027366276.1:40000-45000 GCF_046119375.1 Phyllobates terribilis
ACAGGCACGAGGATTGGGAGAGGGGGGCTGGCCGTCGGGGTCCGCCGCGGCTCTGGCACTAACCCGGCGACGCTGAGGTCGCGTGGGTGGTCGTCGGCCTGGCCGTGTCGGCGTCGCCCTCCAGCGTAGTCCCTCTTCCCGCTCGCGCCCGTAACCTCAAAGGGATGCCCGAGCGGCTTTTCTTCCCAGGGCTGCTCCCCGCCCAGGGCGGGAGCGCAGGGGGATCCCAGGTCGGCCTTTCACCGTACTCCCTACCTCTTGGCCCTCGTTCCTTCTCCCGTTCTCCATCTAACCCCTTGGCTCTGGGGTTTCCGCTCTCCCTCTCTCGCTCTCTCTCCTGCTCCCTGGCCGAGCCGCCTGGGAGGACGAGGGTCGAGGGGGAAGGCAACGGTCGGGCTGGGGCACACCGCACGGTGAGAACCCCCTTCGCCTGCCTCCACACCTCTGTCGTCCTCCCCACTGACGTAGGGGCTCGGGAAAAGACTGGAAATCGCGAAGCTCGGCAGTGGCGCGGAGAGGCCACCCACCGCCGCCGCTGTCGCCACCGCCGCGGAGGCCGCCCTTTCGGACACGAGGGGCAGCGCGAGCCTCCGCTGGCCGGGTACGCATCTGGAAGAAAAGGGCCGCCCTCGGAGAAGATCGCTGTGCTTCCCCGCACAGGGAGCGATTCGGACGACGGGCCCCCACGCCTGGCTGGGTGGGCGCCCCGCCGTTCGCCCGTACGGGTCGTCGGACCACTGCCTTCGCTCGGTTCGGGTCAAACTCCCCACGGCTCGGCCACCTCCGCAGACGGGAGGCGAGGCCGGCATGCGCGCCCAAAGATAGGTGTCGGAAGCCCGGGGGTAGAGGAGGAAGGGGACCGCTCACCTTAAGCCAGCGCGGGCTCCAAAGCCCGGGCCGAGCGAGCGGCGCCACCTCCCCACCCGGGAGCGCTGCGCCAGATCGATCGGAGGAAGAGCAGGGGTGCATGTAGGGACTTGCCCAAGTACGGAGGCTGCAAACCCCTGTCGTCGGGAGATACGTGCCCACGAGTCCTGGAAGCGCGACTCGGGTACAGGCGCCCTTGCGGGGGGGTACTGGATGTGGAACAGCACTGGGGTCGAAGCCACAAAAGCATCCGCCCTCATGGAGCCTCTCCTCGGCCTAAAAATCCAGATTTTAGCCTTGACGGCGCCCCCATGTGGAGAACCAGGGCCCGCGGGGGGGTCTGGCCAGGCTCACTTCAACCCAGGAACACCTCTCTGACTTGGGATAGGCGACCGGCAAAAGTCCCCCCACGCAGCTGCGGAAGCCTGGGTTCAGCCAAGGTGCAGACCTCCAGCCGAACAGGGACTCATAGCCAAAACGCATACCCAGGCCTACGGAGGTGAAAACCAGCTTAAATGAGTCAAAATGTGTCGGGGCTGAGAGGTACCTCTCTCTCATATATTCTGCCGGTGGTGTGCAAAACTGGGTCTTTGCATGGAGTGTCACCCTATACCCACTTTAGGGACGCATGCAAAAAAGTGCCCGATCGCCTGGAACTGTCAGGCGGATTCGGCTCCCTGGAATTTCCTCATTCTGGTTCTTTTTCACTTTTTGTCTCTTTTGCGACATCTAGTGGGCAGGCTGCATTACTGCAACCGGGGACACCTCAAAACGCTTGGAACTGGGGAGCGGGCTCAATTTACAAACGTTTTGCGGGTCCTGGAAGTCAAAATTGTGACTTCTGAAAACGACTAAGTATCAAGGACTCATCGCGCGAATCGCTCTGGAACTGAAATCGGATGCGCGCACTGACATGCTCCCCTCTCTGGAAGTCTGACACAAGTTGAAAAATTTTCTAAGTCCCCAAAAATTTTTTTTTTCAACTTTTTTTCAATTTTCCCCCTGTGGGATATATATTTTACCCACACTTTTGGAGCCCTCCTGGGATGCCCTCTAACATACTAGAACCTCATTTTGTGGAAGTTTTCACAAAATTGTGAAATTTTCCAAAAAGTCAGAAATTTTGCAAAAACGACTAAGTATCAAGGACTCATCGCGCGAATCGCTCTGGAACTGAAATCGGATGCGCGCACTGACATGCTCCCCTCTCTGGAAGTCTGACACATGTGTGAAAATTTTCTAAGTCCCCAAAAATTTTTTTTTTCAACTTTTTTTCAATTTTCCCCCTGTGGGATATATATTTTACCCACACTTTTGGAGCCCTCCTGGGATGCCCTCTAACATACTAGAACCTCATTTTGTGGAAGTTTTCACAAAATTGTGAAATTTTCCAAAAAGTCAGAAATTTTGCAAAAACGACTAAGTATCAAGGACTCATCGCGCGAATCGCTCTGGAACTGAAATCGGATGCGCGCACTGACATGCTCCCCTCTCTGGAAGTCTGACACATGTGTGAAAATTTTCTAAGTCCCCAAAAATTTTTTTTTTCAACTTTTTTTCAATTTTCCCCCTGTGGGATATATATTTTACCCACACTTTTGGAGCCCTCCTGGGATGCCCTCTAACATACTAGAACCTCATTTTGTGGAAGTTTTCACAAAATTGTGAAATTTTCAAAAAGTCAGAAATTTTGCCAAAAACGACTAAGTATCAAGGACTCATCGCGCGAATCGCTCTGGAACTGAAATCGGATGCGCGCACTGACACGCTCCCCTGTCTGGAAGTCTGACAAAAGTTGAAAAATTTTCTAAGTCCCCAAAAATTTTTTTTTTCAACTTTTTTTCAATTTTCCCCCTGTGGGATATATATTTTACCCACACTTTTGGAGCCCTCCTGGGATGCCCTCTAACATACTAGAACCTCATTTTGTGGAAGTTTTCACAAAATTGTGAAATTTTCCAAAAAGTCAGAAATTTTGCAAAAACGACTAAGTATCAAGGACTCATCGCGCGAATCGCTCTGGAACTGAAATCGGATGCGCGCACTGACATGCTCCCCTCTCTGGAAGTCTGACACATGTGTGAAAATTTTCTAAGTCCCCAAAAATTTTTTTTTTCAACTTTTTTTCAATTTTCCCCCTGTGGGATATATATTTTACCCACACTTTTGGAGCCCTCCTGGGATGCCCTCTAACATACTAGAACCTCATTTTGTGGAAGTTTTCACAAAATTGTGAAATTTTCAAAAAGTCAGAAATTTTGCCAAAAACGACTAAGTATCAAGGACTCATCGCGCGAATCGCTCTGGAACTGAAATCGGATGCGCGCACTGACACGCTCCCCTGTCTGGAAGTCTGACAAAAGTTGAAAAATTTTCTAAGTCCCCAAAAATTTTTTTTTTCAACTTTTTTTCAATTTTCCCCCTGTGGGATATATATTTTACCCACACTTTTGGAGCCCTCCTGGGATGCCCTCTAACATACTAGAACCTCATTTTGTGGAAGTTTTCACAAAATTGTGAAATTTTCCAAAAAGTCAGAAATTTTGCAAAAACGACTAAGTATCAAGGACTCATCGCGCGAATCGCTCTGGAACTGAAATCGGATGCGCGCACTGACATGCTCCCCTGTCTGGAAGTCTGACAAAAGTTGAAAAATTTTCTAAGTCCCCAAAAATTTTTTTTTTCAACTTTTTTTCAATTTTCCCCCTGTGGGATATATATTTTACCCACACTTTTGGAGCCCTCCTGGGATGCCCTCTAACATACTAGAACCTCATTTTGTGGAAGTTTTCACAAAATTGTGAAATTTTCCAAAAAGTCAGAAATTTTGCAAAAACGACTAAGTATCAAGGACTCATCGCGCGAATCGCTCTGGAACTGAAATCGGATGCGCGCACTGACACGCTCCCCTGTCTGGAAGTCTGACAAAAGTTGAAAAATTTTCTAAGTCCCCAAAAATTTTTTTTTTCAACTTTTTTTCAATTTTCCCCCTGTGGGATATATATTTTACCCACACTTTTGGAGCCCTCCTGGGATGCCCTCTAACATACTAGAACCTCATTTTGTGGAAGTTTTCACAAAATTGTGAAATTTTCCAAAAAGTCAGAAATTTTGCAAAAACGACTAAGTATCAAGGACTCATCGCGCGAATCGCTCTGGAACTGAAATCGGATGCGCGCACTGACATGCTCCCCTCTCTGGAAGTCTGACACATGTGTGAAAATTTTCTAAGTCCCCAAAAATTTTTTTTTTTCAACTTTTTTTCAATTTTCCCCCTGTGGGATATATATTTTACCCACACTTTTGGAGCCCTCCTGGGATGCCCTCTAACATACTAGAACCTCATTTTGTGGAAGTTTTCACAAAATTGTGAAATTTTCCAAAAAGTCAGAAATTTTGCAAAAACGACTAAGTATCAAGGACTCATCGCGCGAATCGCTCTGGAACTGAAATCGGATGCGCGCACTGACACGCTCCCCTGTCTGGAAGTCTGACAAAAGTTGAAAAATTTTCTAAGTCCCCAAAAATTTTTTTTTCAACTTTTTTTCAATTTTCCCCCTGTGGGATATATATTTTACCCACACTTTTGGAGCCCTCCTGGGATGCCCTCTAACATACTAGAACCTCATTTTGTGGAAGTTTTCACAAAATTGTGAAATTTTCCAAAAAGTCAGAAATTTTGCAAAAACGACTAAGTATCAAGGACTCATCGCGCGAATCGCTCTGGAACTGAAATCGGATGCGCGCACTGACATGCTCCCCTCTCTGGAAGTCTGACACATGTGTGAAAATTTTCTAAGTCCCCAAAAATTTTTTTTTTCAACTTTTTTTCAATTTTCCCCCTGTGGGATATATATTTTACCCACACTTTTGGAGCCCTCCTGGGATGCCCTCTAACATACTAGAACCTCATTTTGTGGAAGTTTTCACAAAATTGTGAAATTTTCAAAAAGTCAGAAATTTTGCCAAAAACGACTAAGTATCAAGGACTCATCGCGCGAATCGCTCTGGAACTGAAATCGGATGCGCGCACTGACACGCTCCCCTGTCTGGAAGTCTGACAAAAGTTGAAAAATTTTCTAAGTCCCCAAAAATTTTTTTTTTCAACTTTTTTTCAATTTTCCCCCTGTGGG
>NW_027366276.1:55000-57500 GCF_046119375.1 Phyllobates terribilis
CCTGTCGTCGGGAGATACGTGCCCACGAGTCCTGGAAGCGCGACTCGGGTACAGGCGCCCTTGCGGGGGGGTACTGGATGTGGAACAGCACTGGGGTCGAAGCCACAAAAGCATCCGCCCTCATGGAGCCTCTCCTCGGCCTAAAAATCCAGATTTTAGCCTTGACGGCGCCCCCATGTGGAGAACCAGGGCCCGCGGGGGGGTCTGGCCAGGCTCACTTCAACCCAGGAACACCTCTCTGACTTGGGATAGGCGACCGGCAAAAGTCCCCCCACGCAGCTGCGGAAGCCTGGGTTCAGCCAAGGTGCAGACCTCCAGCCGAACAGGGACTCATAGCCAAAACGCATACCCAGGCCTACGGAGGTGAAAACCAGCTTAAATGAGTCAAAATGTGTCGGGGCTGAGAGGTACCTCTCTCTCATATATTCTGCCGGTGGTGTGCAAAACTGGGTCTTTGCATGGAGTGTCACCCTATACCCACTTTAGGGACGCATGCAAAAAAGTGCCCGATCGCCTGGAACTGTCAGGCGGATTCGGCTCCCTGGAATTTCCTCATTCTGGTTCTTTTTCACTTTTTGTCTCTTTTGCGACATCTAGTGGGCAGGCTGCATTACTGCAACCGGGGACACCTCAAAACGCTTGGAACTGGGGAGCGGGCTCAATTTACAAACGTTTTGCGGGTCCTGGAAGTCAAAATTGTGACTTCTGAAAACGACTAAGTATCAAGGACTCATCGCGCGAATCGCTCTGGAACTGAAATCGGATGCGCGCACTGACATGCTCCCCTCTCTGGAAGTCTGACACAAGTTGAAAAATTTTCTAAGTCCCCAAAAATTTTTTTTTTCAACTTTTTTTCAATTTTCCCCCTGTGGGATATATATTTTACCCACACTTTTGGAGCCCTCCTGGGATGCCCTCTAACATACTAGAACCTCATTTTGTGGAAGTTTTCACAAAATTGTGAAATTTTCCAAAAAGTCAGAAATTTTGCAAAAACGACTAAGTATCAAGGACTCATCGCGCGAATCGCTCTGGAACTGAAATCGGATGCGCGCACTGACACGCTCCCCTGTCTGGAAGTCTGACAAAAGTTGAAAAATTTTCTAAGTCCCCAAAAATTTTTTTTTTCAACTTTTTTTCAATTTTCCCCCTGTGGGATATATATTTTACCCACACTTTTGGAGCCCTCCTGGGATGCCCTCTAACATACTAGAACCTCATTTTGTGGAAGTTTTCACAAAATTGTGAAATTTTCCAAAAAGTCAGAAATTTTGCAAAAACGACTAAGTATCAAGGACTCATCGCGCGAATCGCTCTGGAACTGAAATCGGATGCGCGCACTGACATGCTCCCCTCTCTGGAAGTCTGACACATGTGTGAAAATTTTCTAAGTCCCCAAAAATTTTTTTTTTCAACTTTTTTTCAATTTTCCCCCTGTGGGATATATATTTTACCCACACTTTTGGAGCCCTCCTGGGATGCCCTCTAACATACTAGAACCTCATTTTGTGGAAGTTTTCACAAAATTGTGAAATTTTCAAAAAGTCAGAAATTTTGCCAAAAACGACTAAGTATCAAGGACTCATCGCGCGAATCGCTCTGGAACTGAAATCGGATGCGCGCACTGACACGCTCCCCTGTCTGGAAGTCTGACAAAAGTTGAAAAATTTTCTAAGTCCCCAAAAATTTTTTTTTTCAACTTTTTTTCAATTTTCCCCCTGTGGGATATATATTTTACCCACACTTTTGGAGCCCTCCTGGGATGCCCTCTAACATACTAGAACCTCATTTTGTGGAAGTTTTCACAAAATTGTGAAATTTTCCAAAAAGTCAGAAATTTTGCAAAAACGACTAAGTATCAAGGACTCATCGCGCGAATCGCTCTGGAACTGAAATCGGATGCGCGCACTGACATGCTCCCCTCTCTGGAAGTCTGACACATGTGTGAAAATTTTCTAAGTCCCCAAAAATTTTTTTTTTCAACTTTTTTTCAATTTTCCCCCTGTGGGATATATATTTTACCCACACTTTTGGAGCCCTCCTGGGATGCCCTCTAACATACTAGAACCTCATTTTGTGGAAGTTTTCACAAAATTGTGAAATTTTCAAAAAGTCAGAAATTTTGCCAAAAACGACTAAGTATCAAGGACTCATCGCGCGAATCGCTCTGGAACTGAAATCGGATGCGCGCACTGACACGCTCCCCTGTCTGGAAGTCTGACAAAAGTTGAAAAATTTTCTAAGTCCCCAAAAATTTTTTTTTTCAACTTTTTTTCAATTTTCCCCCTGTGGGATATATATTTTACCCACACTTTTGGAGCCCTCCTGGGATGCCCTCTAACATACTAGAACCTCATTTTGTGGAAGTTTTCACAAAATTGTGAAATTTTCCAAAAAGTCAGAAATTTTGCAAAAACGACTAAGTATCAAGGACTCATCGCGCGAATCGCTCTGGAACTGAAATCGGATGCGCGCACTGACATGCTCCCCTGTCTGGAAG
>NW_027366276.1:67500-70000 GCF_046119375.1 Phyllobates terribilis
CCTGGGAGGACGAGGGTCGAGGGGGAAGGCAACGGTCGGGCTGGGGCACACCGCACGGTGAGAACCCCCTTCGCCTGCCTCCACACCTCTGTCGTCCTCCCCACTGACGTAGGGGCTCGGGAAAAGACTGGAAATCGCGAAGCTCGGCAGTGGCGCGGAGAGGCCACCCACCGCCGCCGCTGTCGCCACCGCCGCGGAGGCCGCCCTTTCGGACACGAGGGGCAGCGCGAGCCTCCGCTGGCCGGGTACGCATCTGGAAGAAAAGGGCCGCCCTCGGAGAAGATCGCTGTGCTTCCCCGCACAGGGAGCGATTCGGACGACGGGCCCCCACGCCTGGCTGGGTGGGCGCCCCGCCGTTCGCCCGTACGGGTCGTCGGACCACTGCCTTCGCTCGGTTCGGGTCAAACTCCCCACGGCTCGGCCACCTCCGCAGACGGGAGGCGAGGCCGGCATGCGCGCCCAAAGATAGGTGTCGGAAGCCCGGGGGTAGAGGAGGAAGGGGACCGCTCACCTTAAGCCAGCGCGGGCTCCAAAGCCCGGGCCGAGCGAGCGGCGCCACCTCCCCACCCGGGAGCGCTGCGCCAGATCGATCGGAGGAAGAGCAGGGGTGCATGTAGGGACTTGCCCAAGTACGGAGGCTGCAAACCCCTGTCGTCGGGAGATACGTGCCCACGAGTCCTGGAAGCGCGACTCGGGTACAGGCGCCCTTGCGGGGGGGTACTGGATGTGGAACAGCACTGGGGTCGAAGCCACAAAAGCATCCGCCCTCATGGAGCCTCTCCTCGGCCTAAAAATCCAGATTTTAGCCTTGACGGCGCCCCCATGTGGAGAACCAGGGCCCGCGGGGGGGTCTGGCCAGGCTCACTTCAACCCAGGAACACCTCTCTGACTTGGGATAGGCGACCGGCAAAAGTCCCCCCACGCAGCTGCGGAAGCCTGGGTTCAGCCAAGGTGCAGACCTCCAGCCGAACAGGGACTCATAGCCAAAACGCATACCCAGGCCTACGGAGGTGAAAACCAGCTTAAATGAGTCAAAATGTGTCGGGGCTGAGAGGTACCTCTCTCTCATATATTCTGCCGGTGGTGTGCAAAACTGGGTCTTTGCATGGAGTGTCACCCTATACCCACTTTAGGGACGCATGCAAAAAAGTGCCCGATCGCCTGGAACTGTCAGGCGGATTCGGCTCCCTGGAATTTCCTCATTCTGGTTCTTTTTCACTTTTTGTCTCTTTTGCGACATCTAGTGGGCAGGCTGCATTACTGCAACCGGGGACACCTCAAAACGCTTGGAACTGGGGAGCGGGCTCAATTTACAAACGTTTTGCGGGTCCTGGAAGTCAAAATTGTGACTTCTGAAAACGACTAAGTATCAAGGACTCATCGCGCGAATCGCTCTGGAACTGAAATCGGATGCGCGCACTGACATGCTCCCCTCTCTGGAAGTCTGACACAAGTTGAAAAATTTTCTAAGTCCCCAAAAATTTTTTTTTTCAACTTTTTTTCAATTTTCCCCCTGTGGGATATATATTTTACCCACACTTTTGGAGCCCTCCTGGGATGCCCTCTAACATACTAGAACCTCATTTTGTGGAAGTTTTCACAAAATTGTGAAATTTTCCAAAAAGTCAGAAATTTTGCAAAAACGACTAAGTATCAAGGACTCATCGCGCGAATCGCTCTGGAACTGAAATCGGATGCGCGCACTGACACGCTCCCCTGTCTGGAAGTCTGACAAAAGTTGAAAAATTTTCTAAGTCCCCAAAAATTTTTTTTTTCAACTTTTTTTCAATTTTCCCCCTGTGGGATATATATTTTACCCACACTTTTGGAGCCCTCCTGGGATGCCCTCTAACATACTAGAACCTCATTTTGTGGAAGTTTTCACAAAATTGTGAAATTTTCCAAAAAGTCAGAAATTTTGCAAAAACGACTAAGTATCAAGGACTCATCGCGCGAATCGCTCTGGAACTGAAATCGGATGCGCGCACTGACATGCTCCCCTCTCTGGAAGTCTGACACATGTGTGAAAATTTTCTAAGTCCCCAAAAATTTTTTTTTTCAACTTTTTTTCAATTTTCCCCCTGTGGGATATATATTTTACCCACACTTTTGGAGCCCTCCTGGGATGCCCTCTAACATACTAGAACCTCATTTTGTGGAAGTTTTCACAAAATTGTGAAATTTTCAAAAAGTCAGAAATTTTGCCAAAAACGACTAAGTATCAAGGACTCATCGCGCGAATCGCTCTGGAACTGAAATCGGATGCGCGCACTGACACGCTCCCCTGTCTGGAAGTCTGACAAAAGTTGAAAAATTTTCTAAGTCCCCAAAAATTTTTTTTTTCAACTTTTTTTCAATTTTCCCCCTGTGGGATATATATTTTACCCACACTTTTGGAGCCCTCCTGGGATGCCCTCTAACATACTAGAACCTCATTTTGTGGAAGTTTTCACAAAATTGTGAAATTTTCCAAAAAGTCAGAAATTTTGCAAAAACGACT